>NC_053426.1:48462836-48644017 GCF_007990345.1 Gossypium hirsutum | reverse complement strand
AGGACCGACACGGAGTCGAAACACGAGGTGTTAACAGACTTTAAACCCTTTATAAAAATATTTCTCAGACACTGCCAATCTGCGTACTAGTCGCTTTAAAAATCATATCTTGAGTTTCACAACTCGAAAATCAGTTTCGTGATTTTTCCCCGAAACTAGACTCATATGCCCATCTACATATTTTTTTCTAGAATTTTTGGTCGGGCCAATTAGTACAGTTTATTAGTCAAAGTCTCCCATGTTACAGGGATCGACTACACTGACCTTTGCGCATTACGACCTGGATATCTCCCTGGAAAGAGCTTCAATACTGATGCCGTTTGTTTCTATAGAAACTAGACTCATAGAGGAATCTATCCATATATGGTATGACTCCTAATTATCTCTGGTTAATTTATAATGAATTTTCAAAGTCGGAACAGGGAATCCAGAAACCGTTCTGGCCCTGTCTCACGAGAACCTGAATATCTCTTAACATACTGTCCATATGATCTTTTCGTTGCTTCTATATGAAAACAGACTCATCGAGCTTCGAATACATAATTTATTCATCAATTAATTCCACTCCTACTATTTTTAGTGATTTTTCAATCTCACGTCACTGCTGCTGCCAGCATCTGTTACGAAAGCAACTATGCCCATTTCGTGATTTCTCCTTAATCTAACTAGTAATTCTTCATACATATCACAAATTATGATCATGACTAGCCATGCCAAAGGCTAATCATTGTCAAACATCCCCCTACTACACTATTGCCATATCATGAATTTTAACACCAAAATAATCAACCATGACATATGGCATAAAAAGGTCGAATTATCAAGATTTACGACCTAACGTTATGAAACCAAACCCAACCGAACATTCATGCCATTTTCGCATGGCTAAAAGTTTACATACCAAAGTTCAACACAACATAATAGCCTATACATGCCGAAATGTTCTCCTAAGCCGACTAAGAAGAAAGTCCAAAACTTGCTAGCCGGTGTGATGACTCCAATGACGGCCCGATCACGCAAGAAGAGACGAGTCCAAGAAACCTAAAATAGGTGACAAGGAAACGCCGAGTGAGTATATAACTCAGTAAGTCATAAGCAATGCACTACCATCCATTAATAACATTATCACAACAGGAAATAAGATGGAATGAGGCTAGTTACTCCATCCATACCGAACCATGCCATAGTTCCTCAGACCCATCGGTTCAATCTCATACCAAATCATGCATTCACATTCCATATACTCATCAATAGGATATTTGAGGCATTTTCATACATCATTTTATTTTCGTTACAATCATACAACTAAACGGCCTTTCACCTATTCCACAATAAATCTTATGTACTTGACTTCAATTATAATTGTCGCATAGGTTTCAACTTACCAAGCTCAACTCCAATTATAAACATAGCGCCTATTGGCCATGAACTCAAGGTACTTACCCGATCCGCTGTCCGTGATCGACTTAATAATGTCGCACACTTAGTGTCCATAATGATTCAAACGTATATATTAAGTCCGCACACTCAGTGCTATATAATCAACTCGCACACTTAGTGCTATATAATCAAACTCGCACACTTAGTGCTACATAATCAAACTCGCACACTTAGTGCTACATAATCAAGCTCGCACGCTTAGTGCTACATAATCAAGCTCGCACACTTAGTGCTACATAATCAAGCTCGCACACTTAGTGCTGTACAATTTAAACCCGCACACTTAGCGCCAATCTCATGATCATAAATGTTTATACCCGCACTCTTAGTGCCGAGGTCAACAACTCAATACATCTCACCTCTTTTCTCTTCATTCAACACTTTCATCACCACATACATACATGTATATAAATTTATCATTCCATTCAGCATGATTACATAGACATTATGTCTATTTAGATCAATACAAAATATATGCTTGATGACTTACTTTGTGTTGGGTAAGACGGTTCCAACTCGGTTACTCGATGATCTTTTCTTTGCCCTTGCTTGCCTCTCCACCTTTAGCTTCTCGAGCTAAATCGATAAATTAACTAGTTTAACCATCTTGCTAAACATTCATACTTCAATTACACATGCATGTGTATGTTTGTATATTCGGCAATGACAATGGTAATTTAGCAAACCTTAATTTAACTTATAATTGTTCATAACACATTTAAAGCATCCACTCCATTCCATCATTTTAAAGCACATACATTACTCAATATTATCCAAATTCACAGTCGGCATTTTCACAAACACACATGCCGATTTCATTCACTCATCTCTAATGTTAATTAAGAAATGCCGAATGTCACCAACTAAATGGCATACACACACACCCACATGCATAAAAGTCATCCACACCTCCTATAGCTCATTCGGCCTTCACCTTTGCTAGTTTTCCCCATTTTTTTGTCGGTTATATATACATAGTCCTAAGGTAATATCACGAATGGGCTTACATATATATGTATATATACATATAGCCGAATATGCAAAGCTTAAACCCAACATCACATAAGCTCCTAAGTGATGGCCGAATATGTATATCTATATATATTCATCAACTATACTATTACTTTTAATTTATCTAATCACACAATTTCATCTAAGTTTAGCATGTAACACAATCATCACCCTTATTAATCTCTTATAGCCGAAAACCATACTTACCCCCAAATCGAAATTTCAACATGGTTTACAAAAATCACTTGATAACTCACTCAATATTAACTAAAATTTCAAAGCTAGTACAAACTTCCTTACCTTAATAGTGACTTAAGATGACCGATTGCTCATGTTACCAACAATATTCAAGATTTGAACATGGGCTAAGTAAGGGACTTAGTAACTAGCTTAATACATTCAAAAATTTCCAAAAGCTACCATGCATTACATACCTTATTCAAGACTAGAAGGAGTGGCCGAATGTCTTACTTCCCCTTCCCCCTTCTTCTTAGCATTTTCGGCCAAGGATGATAAAAGATGAACAATTTTTCTTTCTTCTTTAGATTCGGCTAGCAAGAACATGAATGATGATCCCTTTTTTTTTTCCTTTCATCATTCTTTTTTTCCATTTCTTTATTATTAACTTTTTATTTTGTTATTCATCCCATGATGCACCAACAAAACATGTCTATGACATGTTTTGCCCATCACACATTGTCCACCTTATTTGTCATGGCCGGCCACTACTAAAGGGGGGGGAATTTGACATGCAAGTCCCCCCTTTTTCCACATGCACTAATAGGTCCTTACGCATTGACCTATCACATTTTAAAATTTTTTTCGCATAAGTCCTATTGACTAAATTCACATGCAATCGACTAAATCGAAGCTTGAAATTTTCACACATTCATAATTACATATTCTAGACAATAATTATCACATTCAAACATTTCGGTGACTCGGTTTAGCGGTCCCGAAACCACTTCCCGACTAGGGTAAATTTTGGGCTGTTAGAACTCTCCCCCACTTGAGAAATTTTCGTCCCCGAAAATCTTACCGGTAAATAGGTTTGAGTATCGTTCTTTCATTGAGCTCTCGGTTTCCCAAGTAGCTTCCTCGATCCGTGTTTGAGCCATCACACCTTCACTACGGAACCTTTTGTTTCGCAACTCCTTCACTTCACGAGCTAGGATACGTATCGGTTCTTCTTCATAACTCATATCGGCTTGAATTTCAACCTCTGATGGGCTAATTATGTGCGATGGATCAGATCGATAGCGTCGAAGCATCGAAACATGAAAGACGTCGTGAATCTTTTCAAGCTCAGGGGCAAAATCAATCTATACGCAACCGGACCAACTCGTTCGGAGATTTCGTACGGCCCAATGAATCTCGGGCTCAACTTGCCCTTACGGCCAAACCTGAGTACCTTTTTCCAAGGCAAAACTTTAAGGAACACTTTATCTCCCACCTGATATTCAATGTCCTTTCGTTTCAAGTCCGCATACGATTTCTGACGATCTGTGGCTGCCTTCAGACTTTCACGGATTACTTTTACTTTCCGTTCGGCATCTTTAATCAAATCAACTCCGAAAATTTTACTTTCACCGAGCTCGGTCCAAAACAATGGTGTACGGCATTTACGCCCGTACAAAGCCTCGTAAGGTGCCATCTTAATACTTGATTGAAAACTATTGTTGTAAGCGAATTCAATCAAAGGTTAATACCGTTCCCATGAACCACTAAACTCGAGGATACAACATCTCAACATATCCTCAAGTATCTGAATTATCCGCTCGGATTGACCATCGGTTTGTGGATGAAAAGCGGTGCTAAAATGCAGCTTGGTACCCAACGCTTCTTGCAATTTCTTCCAAAATCGTGAGGTGAATCTCGGATCTCTATCTGACACGATAGAAATAGGTACTCCATGTAATCTCACAATCTGAGAAACATACGATTCAGCTAGTTTATCCAATGAAAATCCATACGCACGGGGATAAAGTGAGCCGACTTAGTCAGTCTATCAACAACAACCCAAATCGCATCCTTCTTACTTGCTGACAATGGCAGTCCGGACACAAAGTCCATTGTGACTCGATCCCATTTCCACTCGGGTATCATGATCGGCTGAAGTAATCCTGAAGGCACTTGATGTTCTGCTTTCACTTGTTGACATATTAAACATCTCGAAACAAAGTCGGAGATGTCCCGTTTCATACCATGCCACCAAAACTGACGTTTCAAATCGTTGTACATTTTCGTACTCCCCGGGTGAATTGAAATTCGGCTACAATGAGCTTCGTTCAGAATCATCGAAATGAGTTCTGAATTTCTTGGAACACACAACCGACTTCTGAACCTCAAACAATCGTCATCATCAATTTGAAATTCGGATTCCATATTCGGAATACATTCAGCCCGTTTTGCAACCAATTCATCGTTGACTTTCTGAGCTTCACGAATTTGATGAATCAATGATGGTTTGGCCTTTAATTCAGCTACTAACACATTGTCGGGTAGAACAGACAAGCGCACATTCATTGCTCGTAAAGCAAACAGCGATTTCCGGCTTAAGGCGTCCGCAACCACATTAGCCTTTCCCGGGTGGTAATCAATGACAAGCTCGTAATCTTTCAACAACTCAAGCCAACGTCTTTGTCGCAGATTTAAGTCTCTTTGAGTCATCAAATATTTGAGACTTTTGTGATCCGAAAATACATGGCACTTTTCACCAAACAAATAATGTCGCCATATTTTCAAAGCAAATACGATGGCGGCTAGCTTGAGATCATGGGTTGGATAATTTCTCTCGTGTGGCTTCAATTGTCTCGACGCATAGGCCACAACTCGACCTTCTTGCATCAATACGCAACCTAACCCGAGTAGGGATGCGTCACTATAAATGACAAACTCTTTGCCTGATTCGGGTTGCACTAAAATTGGAGCTTCAGTCAAATGAGTTTTCAGTTGATCGAAGCCTTTCTGACATTTCTCCGTCCATTCGAACTTAGCATCCTTTTGAAGTAGCTTCGTCATTGGTGTGGCTATCATCGAGAAACCTTTGACAAATCGTCGGTAATAACCGGCGAGTCCCAAAAAGCTCCGAACCTCAGTAATATTTCTCGGAGGTTTCCAGTTAAGTATGGCTGAGATTTTGTTCGGGTCAACTCGAATACCCGATGCGGATACCACATGACCCGAGAAGCTAACCTCTCTTAACCAGAACTCACACTTACTAAACTTAGCATATAACTTCTTATCCCGCAAAACTTGCAACACTAATCTCAAGTGTTCAGCATGTTCGATCTCATCTCTTGAATAGACCAAGATGTCATCAATGAACACAACTACGAACCGATCCAAATATGGTCTGAAGATCCGATTCATCAAATCCATAAATACTGCAGGGGCATTAGTGAGCCCAAACGGCATCACTAAGAACTCGTAGTGACCGTACCTCGTTCTGAAAGCAGTTTTGGGTATGTCCGAATCTCAAATTCGCAACTGATAATAGCCCGATCTCAAATCTATTTTTTGAGAACACTGAGGCTCCCTTCAGTTGGTCGAACAAATCATCGATGCGCGGCAACGGATATTTGTTCTTTATCGTCACTTTATTCAGTTGACGATAGTCAATACACAACCTCATGGTTCCGTCCTTCTTTTTTACGAACAATTCTGGTGCACCCCAAGGTGAGAAACTTGGTCGAGCAAAACCTCTATCCGTCAATTCTTGCAACTGAGATATTAACTCTTTCAACTCGGTTGGTGCCATACGATATGGAGTTATCGAAATCGGCGTAGTCCCAGGTACAAGCTCAATACCAAACTCTACCTCCCGAACAGGTGGCAAACCCGGTAACTCTTCAGGAAAAACATCCGGGTATTCACAAACCACCGGCACAAATTCGGGTTTCTTTTCTAACTCTTTGTCATCAAGTACATACGCAAGGTATGCTTCGCACCCTTTTCTTACATATTTCTGGGCCAACATTGCTGATATTACAGCTGGCAACCCCTCCAAATCTGTAGACTCAACTCGGATTATCTCGTTATTTGCGCACCTCAAATCAATAGTCTTGCTTTTGCAATTCACAACCGCATCATGCGCGGTCAACCAATCCAAACCAAGAATAACGTCAAATTCGTCAAACGGCAAAAGCATCAAATCGGCCGAAAGACAGGATTCTCGAATTTTTAGAGGGCATCTCTTACACACTTTATCAACAAGTACGCATTGACCCAAAGGGTTTGACACTCGAATTACGAACTCAGTAGACTCAACAGGTAGAGTCTTACTGGATGCTAAGGTTTCGCATACATATGAATGAGTAGAGCCAGGGTCAATCAATGCAATCACATTAGTATCAAAGAGAGTGAAGGTACCAGTGATGACGTCAAGGGAGGATGCCTCCTCTCGTGCGCGAATGGCATATGCTCTAGCAGGAGTACGGTTCTCGGCTCGAACAGCCGTATCAGAGGCCCCTCTCTGACTACCACCCCTACCTCCTAAAATTCTCGGTGGTCTACCTCTAGTTGTCACCCCACTAGGTCTTGCACCTTGAATCTTATTCTTCTCATCAAGCTCCGTGCAATCTCTAATGAAGTGGTCCTTCGAACCGCATCCGTAACAGGCCCTGTTAGTAGACTTACCCCAACATTCACCTAGGTGTCGTCTTCCGCATTGGGGACATTCAGGTTTCTCTTGACGATTATTGCCCACACTAGCTACCGAAGTAGCTCGGGAGTCCGTCGATGGTCGTGCTCTGATGGAAATTCCCGCAGTCATCCTCGACTTATTAGTGTCCTCCCTGAACTTCTTTACGGCTGAGAACGGAGCTTTACCCGTCGATCTTTTACGATAGTCTCTAGCTTCAAATTCAGCCTTCTTCTTCTCCTTTCCAAGTTCTTCCGCCTTGCAGGCTCGTTCGACTAGTGTTACGAATTCTTTTATTTCCAAAATACCCATTAGTAGCTTTAAATCTTCATTCAATCCTTCTTCGAATCTTTTGCACATAGCAACCTCATCAGCTACACACTCCCGGGCATACCTACTGAGTCTTACGAATTCATGTTTGTATTCAGATACTGTCATACGGCCTTGCTTGAGTTCCAAGAATTCCTTACGCTTTTGATCAATGAACCGTTGACTAATATATTTCTTTCGAAATTCCGTCTGAAAGAAGTCCCAAGTTACTCGTTCGTTTGGGACTATGAAAATCAGGGTCCTCCACCAATAGTAGGCTGAGTCTCGCAACAAGGATATAGCACACTTTAGACATTCATCGGGTGTGCATGACAGTTCATCAAACACCCGAATGGTGTTATCAAGCCAGAACTCGGCCCTTTCAGCATCATCAGTAACTATGGCCCTGAACTCCTCAGCCCCACGCTTCCTAATCAAGTCTACAGGTGGCTTACTCAGCCTCCCAGAATCAGTGACTGATGGCATTACGGGCTCTTGGGGTGGATTATTCAAATTCGGGAATTGTTGGACAGCCGGATTGGTTCGGGCATATTGCGCGACCCACTCATTCATCATGGTAAAGAAGGCTTGTTTAGCCCCCTCACCTTGATTATTCGCAGATGACTGAGGTTCAACAGGCGGTGTCCCTTGTGCAGGAGCAGCCGCTACACTTTCAACGTCATCCGCTAAGATTCTTTCTACACCGGGGTCCATTTACTAATCAAAACAAAAACATTTTAACCGTCAGAAGTCATCACACAGTTAAACATTAACATTCGGCATGTATAGCTAGACTCATACGTGCTATGGTAGTCCTAGAACCGACTAAACCATAGCTCTGATACCAATCAAATGTAACACCCCGAACCCGAGACCGACACCGGAGTCGAACACGAGGTGTTAACAGACTTTAAACCCTTTATAAAAATATTTCTCAGACACTGCCAATCTGCGTACTAGTCGCTTTAAAAATCATATCTTGAGTTTCACAACTCAAAAATCAGTTTCGTGATTTTTCCCCGAAACTAGACTCATATGTCCATCTACATATTTTTTTCTAGAATTTTTGGTCGGGCCAATTAGTACAGTTTATTAGTCAAAGTCTCCCATGTTACAGGGATCGACTACACTGACCTTTGCGCATTACGACCTAGATATCTCCCTGGAAAGAGCTTCAATACTGATGCCGTTTGTTTCTATAGAAACTAGACTCAGAGAGGAATCTATCCATATATGGTATGACTCCTAATTATCTCTGTTTAATTTATAACGAATTTCCAAAGTCGGAACAGGGAATCCAGAAACCGTTCTGGCCCTGTCTCACGAGAACCTGAATATCTCTTAACATACTGTCCATATGATCTTTTCGTTGCTTCTATATGAAAATAGACTCATCGAGCTTCGAATACATAATTTATTCATCAATTAATTCCACTCCTACTATTTTTAGTGATTTTTCAATCTCACGTCACTGCTGCTGCCAGCATCTGTTACGAAAGCAACTATGCCCATTTCGTGATTTCTCCTTAATCTAACTAGTAATTCTTCATACATATCACAAATTATGATCATGACTAGCCATGCCAAAGGCTAATCATTGTCAAACATCCCCCTACTACACTATTGCCATATCATGAATTTTAACACCAAAATAATCAACCATGACATATGGCATAAAAAGGTCGAATTATCAAGATTTACGACCTAACGTTATGAAACCAAACCCAACCGAACATTCATGCCATTTTCGCATGGCTAAAAGTTTACATACCAAAGTTCAAACACAACATAATAGCCTATACATGCCGAAATGTTCTCCTAAGCCGACTAAGAAGAAAGTCCAAAACTTGCTAGCCGGTGTGATGACTCCAATGACGGCCCGATCACGCAAGAAGAGACGAGTCCAAGAAACCTAAAATAGGTGACAAGGAAACGCCGAGTGAGTATATAACTCAGTAAGTCATAAGCAATGCACTACCATCCATTAATAACATTATCACAATAGGAAATAAGATGGAACGAGGCTAGTTACTCCATCCATACCGAACCATGCCATAGTTCCTCAGACCCATCGGTTCAATCTCATACCAAATCATGCATTCACATTCCATATACTCATCAATAGGATATTTGAGGCATTTTCATACATCATTTTATTTTCGTTACAATCATACAACTAAACGGCCTTTCACCTATTCCACAATAAATCTTATGTACTTGACTTCAATTATAATTGTCGCATAGGTTTCAACTTACCAAGCTCAACTCCAATTATAAACATAGCGCCTATTGGCCATGAACTCAAGGTACTTACCCGATCCGCTGTCCGTGATCGACTTAATAATGTCGCACACTTAGTGTCCATAATGATTCAAACGTATATATTAAGTCCGCACACTCAGTGCTATATAATCAACTCGCACACTTAGTGCTATATAATCAAACTCGCACACTTAGTGCTACATAATCAAACTCGCACACTTAGTGCTACATAATCAAGCTCGCACACTTAGTGTGCTACATAATCAAGCTCACACACTTAGTGCTACATAATCAAGCTCGCACACTTAGTGCTACATAATCAAGCTCGCACACTTAGTGCTGTACAATTTAAACCCGCACACTTAGCGCCAATCTCATGATCATAAATGTTTATACCCGCACTCTTAGTGCCGAGGTCAACAACTCAATACATCTCACCTCTTTTCTCTTCATTCAACACTTTCATCACCACATACATACATGTATATAAATTTATCATTCCATTCAGCATGATTACATAGACATTATGTCTATTTAGATCAATACAAAATATATGCTTGATGACTTACTTTGTGTTGGGTAAGACGGTTCCAACTCGGTTACTCGATGATCTTTTCTTTGCCCTTGCTTGCCTCTCCGCCTTTAGCTTCTCGAGCTAAATCGATAAATTAACTAGTTTAACCATCTTGCTAAACATTCATACTTCAATTACACATGCATGTGTATGTTTGTATATTCGGCAATGACAATGGTAATTTAGCAAACCTTAATTTAACTTATAATTGTTCATAACACATTTAAAGCATCCACTCCATTCCATCATTTTAAAGCACATACATTACTCAATATTATCCAAATTCACAGTCGGCATTTTCACAAACACACATGCCGATTTCATTCACTCATCTCTAATGTTAATTAAGAAATGCCGAATGTCACCAACTAAATGGCATACACACACACCCACATGCATAAAAGTCATCCACACCTCCTATAGCTCATTCGGCCTTCACCTTTGCTAGTTTTCCCCATTTTTTTGTCGGTTATATATACATAGTCCTAAGGTAATATCACGAATGGGCTTACATATATATGTATATATACATATAGCCGAATATGCAAAGCTTAAACCCAACATCACATAAGCTCCTAAGTGATGGCCGAATATGTATATCTATATATATTCATCAACTATACTATTACTTTTAATTTATCTAATCACACAATTTCATCTAAGTTTAGCATGTAACACAATCATCACCCTTATTAATCTCTTATAGCCGAAAACCATACTTACCCCCAAAATCGAAATTTCAACATGGTTTACAAAAATCACTTGATAACTCACTCAATATTAACTAAAATTTCAAAAGCTAGTACAAACTTCCTTACCTTAATAGTGACTTAAGATGACCGATTGCTCATGTTACCAACAATATTCAAGATTTGAACATGGGCTAAGTAAGGGACTTAGTAACTAGCTTAATACATTCAAAAATTTCCAAAAGCTACCATGCATTACATACCTTATTCAAGACTAGAAAGAGTGGCCGAATGTCTTACTTCCCCTTCCCCCTTCTTCTTAGCATTTTCGGCCAAGGATGATAAAAGATGAACAATTTTTCTTTCTTCTTTAGATTCGGCTAGCAAGAACATGAATGATGATCCCTTTTTTTTTCCTTTCATCATTCTTTTTTTCCATTTCTTTATTATTAACTTTTTATTTTGTTATTCATCCCATGATGCACCAACAAAACATGTCTATGACATGTTTTGCCCATCACACATTGTCCACCTTATTTGTCATGGCCGGCCACTACTAAAGGGGGGGGAATTTGACATGCAAGTCCCCCCTTTTTCCACATGCACTAATAGGTCCTTACGCATTGACCTATCACATTTTAAAATTTTTTTCGCATAAGTCCTATTGACTAAATTCACATGCAATCGACTAAATCGAAGCTTGAAATTTTCACACATTCATAATTACATATTCTAGACAATAATTATCACATTCAAACATTTCAGTGACTCGGTTTAGCGGTCCCGAAACCACTTCCCGACTAGGGTAAATTTTGGGCTGTTACAACTCTCCCCCACTTGAGAAATTTTCGTCCCCGAAAATCTTACCGGTAAATAGGTTTGAGTATCGTTCTTTCATTGAGCTCTCGGTTTCCCAAGTAGCTTCCTCGATCCCGTGTTTGAGCCATCACACCTTCACTAACGGAACCCTTTTGTTTCGCAACTCCTTCACTTCACGAGCTAGGATACGTATCGGTTCTTCTTCATAACTCATATCGGCTTGAATTTCAACCTCTGATGGGCTAATTATGTGCGATGGATCAGATCGATAGCGTCGAAGCATCGAAACATGAAAGACGTCGTGAATCTTTTCAAGCTCAGGGGGCAAAATCAATCTATACGCAACCGGACCAACTCGTTCGGAGATTTCGTACGGCCCAATGAATCTCGGGCTCAACTTGCCCTTACGGCCAAACCTGAGTACCTTTTTCCAAGGCAAAACTTTAAGGAACACTTTATCTCCCACCTGATATTCAATGTCCTTTCGTTTCAAGTCTGCATACGATTTCTGACGATCTGTGGCTGCCTTCAGACTTTCACGGATTACTTTTACTTTCCGTTCGGCATCTTTAATCAAATCAACTCCGAAAATTTTACTTTCACCGAGCTCGGTCCAAAACAATGGTGTACGGCATTTACGCCCGTACAAAGCCTCGTAAGGTGCCATCTTAATACTTGATTGAAAACTATTGTTGTAAGCGAATTCAATCAAAGGTAAATACCGTTCCCATGAACCACTAAACTCGAGGACACAACATCTCAACATATCCTCAAGTATCTGAATTATCCGCTCGGATTGACCATCGGTTTGTGGATGAAAAGCGGTGCTAAAATGCAGCTTGGTACCCAACGCTTCTTGCAATTTCTTCCAAAATCGTGAGGTGAATCTCGGATCTCTATCTGACATGATAGAAATAGGTACTCCATGTAATCTCACAATCTGAGAAACATACGATTCGGCTAGTTTATCCAATGAAAAATCCATACGCACGGGGATAAAGTGAGCCGACTTAGTCAGTCTATCAACAACAACCCAAATCGCATCCTTCTTACTTGCTGACAATGGCAGTCCGGACACAAAGTCCATTGTGACTCGATCCCATTTCCACTCGGGTATCATGATCGGCTGAAGTAATCCTGAAGGCACTTGATGTTCTGCTTTCACTTGTTGACATATTAAACATCTCGAAACAAAGTCGGAGATGTCCCGTTTCATACCATGCCACCAAAACTGACGTTTCAAATCGTTGTACATTTTCGTACTCCCCGGGTGAATTGACATTCGGCTACAATGAGCTTCGTTCAGAATCATCGAAATGAGTTCTGAATTTCTTGGAACACACAACCAACTTCTGAACCTCAAACAATCGTCATCATCAATTTGAAATTCGGATTCCATATTCGGAATACATTCAGCCCGTTTTGCAACCAATTCATCGTTGACTTTCTGAGCTTCACGAATTTGATGAATCAATGATGGTTTGGCCTTTAATTCAGCTACTAACACATTGTCGGGTAGAACAGACAAGCGTACATTCATTGCTCGTAAAGCAAACAGCGATTTCCGGCTTAAGGCGTCCGCAACCACATTAGCCTTTCCCGGGTGGTAATCAATGACAAGCTCGTAATCTTTCAACAACTCAAGCCAACGTCTTTGTCGCAGATTTAAGTCTCTTTGAGTCATCAAATATTTGAGACTTTTGTGATCCGAAAATACATGGCACTTTTCACCAAACAAATAATGTCGCCATATTTTCAAAGCAAATACGATGGCGGCTAGCTTGAGATCATGGGTTGGATAATTTCTCTCGTGTGGCTTCAATTGTCTCGACGCATAGGCCACAACTCGACCTTTTTGCATCAATACGCAACCTAACCCGAGTAGGGATGCGTCACTATAAATTTCCAAAAGCTACCATGCATTACATACCTTATTCAAGACAAGAAGGAGTGGCCGAATGTCTTACTTCCCCTTCACCCTTCTTCTTAGCATTTTCGGCCAAGGATGATAAAAGATGAACAATTTTTCTTTCTTCTTTAGATTTGGCTAGCAAGAACATGAATGATGATCCCTTTTTTTTTTCCTTTCATCATTCTTTTTTTCCATTTCTTTATTATTAACTTTTTATTTTGTTATTCATCCCATGATGCACCAACAAAACATGTCTATGACATGTTTTGCCCATCACACATTGTCCACCTTATTTGTCATGGCCGGCCACTACTAAAGGGGGGGAATTTGACATGCAAGTCCCCCCTTTTTCCACATGCACTAATAGGTCCTTACGCATTGACCTATCACATTTTAAAATTTTTTTCGCATAAGTCCTATTGACTAAATTCACATGCAATCGACTAAATCGAAGCTTGAAATTTTCACACATTCATAATTACATATTCTAGACAATAATTATCACATTCAAACATTTCGGTGACTCGGTTTAGCGGTCCCGAAACCACTTCCCGACTAGGGTAAATTTTGGGCTGTTACAAAGTTCCTGTGTTCAAACCTAGTATTTGTTACTTTGATTTGTTTTATAGAAACTTCAAGCAACTTGCTTGTTGTGCAACTTATTTAAGTTTGTTTGATATTCGTACTTTAATTAAGGCAATGAAACTTAATGACTTTGGTTTCAATGTTGTTTTGAACCTTAATCATTTTGCTTGGCCACATTTGAAATACTTGTTCGATTTTGAAAAGGTAAGGTCGACATATGTATATGGACTTGAATCGAATTACGAACATGATTTAATTTTTTTTTCTAAGTCCATCATTTCTGTTGATACTAATCTTTTTGGTTATGGTGAACACACCCTTTGAGAAGCACGAGCTGCCTTGGAGTTTCATCACCCATCCTAGTCGATCGAGATAAGAGGTTTGTTTTACATTACATTTTCGAGGAGAGAAGATTTGTTCTGATTGAAAAAGGTAAAACTGTTCATAAGATTCCCTCTCCTAAAGGCCGTCAAGGTAAAGTATCTGAAAATTTTCAAATACCTTTGCTTCATTCAAATAAAGATGAAATTTTGTTGATTGGATGTTTGGAAATTATTTGAATCATGATGTGTTTGATTGTAGTTTTTGGCCTAGTATTGATTCGTTTGTGTTGGATTGTGACAATGGACATAATGTTAACACAAATAATGATAATAAGCAAATGATTGAAAGATGTTGGCCATGGTACACTTTGCGTGTACAATCACATGAATTTCTATTTTTGAATAAACATATTGAAAAGTTTTGGATGTGGATTAGTATGCTTAACTTTTTGCAAATATTCATGACTAAGTACCCTTTTGTCTAATTGAATCCACATGTTTGCATTGATGGAATAATGAAACTTTTCAATAAATTGAAGTTTGTTTGCTTTGCCCAATTGAGATTATTGCCAAATGATCTTTAGACTACATTCTATAAGAGCTATTTGGATTTGAATACTTTGCACTTGTCATTGTCAAAATTGGTAAGTCATTTTGGCAAGATAAAATCTGTGTTTTGCTTAGCATTCGGCTTAACTTTAGGTTATTGTTGTCTTAATCCTCTGTTACTTATCTATGATGGTAAAGTGCTTACTTGACCATTGATAAACCATTTTCAGGTTTGTGTGACATCCATTATCCCATTCGACTGAGGAAACCCGCGCAATAGGGGACATTTTCAAATGGACAAATGGCTCGACTTGAGGACAAGTCAATTTCAAGAGGGGGTATGATGCGAACCCAGTCGCATCATGTTTCGATACACTTTGATGACATCGAGATTGCCCTAAACTTGAGGGGGTCCAAGTGCAAAATGAGACTTTTAATTTCATTTATGTTGTTGGAATAAGGACTTGATTTATTTTAGTTACTTTAGTCTTTAATTATGTCTTGTTTATTAAATACATATTTTAATTATGACATGCATTATGTGTTCTGCATTTAATAAAGTCATGCATTATGTAACTCCTATGTTAGTTTAAGTCAGCTTCATTAAATTAAGTCTTGCATTAAGTAACTCATTTGTTCATTTAGTTTGCATTTTAAACCATGCATTTAAGCATCTTAGTTTAATAAATGAGTTGTTGGACTTTATTCAACTCATCTTAGTTTATTTAATAAGTGTTGCTTTTAATTAATCTAGTTTCTAAGATTATTTATTGATGCATGAGTTAAGTTTACTTAATGATGCTTCTTTAATTAACTAGTTGCTAGAATAATTGATGCATAGTTCATTTACCTAAGTTAAGTATTAATGTGTGTTATGTTTAATAAGTGTTTACATGTGTTTAATAAGCTCATTTTAATATATTTATTGCAGGAGTCTTTTTAAGTCATAACCTTTACATTACAAGGGCTGTTACACATTAAATAAAGTGACTTTTTAAGTCATTTTCGGTTACAAATGAAGTGGCTATTACAAGGGATGTTTTATACATCATTTAAAGGAGGTTTAAGGAGCATTTTATCATCCAAATTAATTTTGGCAGCAACCTTTCCATTACCAGCCGTTTTTGCCATTTCAAAGGTTATTTCAAGCATTCAAACATCATTAAGAAGCTGATTAAGAAGATGGTGTCCATTCGCCTGACCAAGGGCTAACTCAAGAGTCATTTTTCAAGCACTTAAATTCATTCATTCAGCTAAATTAAAGTGAATTCAAGGATGGAGTTATTTGGCTCAAGAATGTTAAAAGACTTGAATTAAATTTCAGCTTTTAATTGGCACATTAAGTTGAATGTTTGTGACCATTTAGCTAGCCTATTTTAGCACTATAAATAGGTGAAATCAGCCTTTGTAAAGGGATCTTTTTGCTTAGTTTAAAACATTATTGAACTTATATGAAATTTGTGAGATTTCTTTCTCTCATATTTCATTGAAGAACTCGTTGGCTTATCTAGGTCACTAGTGGCGTCAACCTGCCTTCTTCTAATCCTGAACTTATCACTATCAAAAAGTGTGGCGTTCACCCTTATACCAAGGTTCTTACTTTGCTAAGTAGTGGGTCGAGGTTCTCCTATTCTCCATCCGACCACCTTGAAAACTTATAAGCACTTGGGTCAATATTTTCTAATATTGGTTCGTGTTTGTTTTTTAGATCATTTTCATTCCATTCCATTCCATCCTTTCGTTTCATCATAATCGAACCATTAATTCACTTCACAACTGTTGTTTGTTATCCAATCACTATATTTATCTCCATCTTTTATTATTTTTCTATAACCAAACCTACATAAACTTCATATCCATAAACACATCTTTGAACCTTTTTTTTACATAGCTTCTGTAACGCCCCTTGCCCGCATTCAACACCGAAACAGGGTACGAGGTATTACCAAAACATAACACATACCATTAAATAAAACCGAGAAAGAAATATGGCATCCAATTAGATCATGAATCATTATGACATATGCCTTTAACAATATTAGCCAACTTCAATGGCTTTGTACAAAATAATCGATCAAATACTGTAACCAATATTTTAAACCTAGGTAATTATGACACGTAACAAAATAACTAAGCCTACTATACATGCCATAATTCAAAATGTTTAGTTCAAATACCAAAAGTATTGATAGTGTGGGCAGATCTTCAATGATCTCTAACTCCTATGCTAGCTGGATGACACTATAAGACAAAAGAGAGAAAAGAAAGTAAGCTTATAGCTTAGTAAGTAAGTATATAAATAATAAATAAGGAATCTAATATGTTTACAAAACAACTCAATTATATCTATTTTTAATTTCACTATTTACTGCAATTTGATCAAGTTGTCCCTCCTGCATCATGTTCACTGAATAAATCATAACTCGAGTTACGAAACTTGAAATTCAAATCCGTAAAATTTTCCTGAAACTAGACTCATATAAATTCTTACTAAATTTTTTTCTAGAATTTTTGGTCCAGCCAATTAGTACAGTTTATTAGTTAAAATTTCCCCTGTTATACAACTCGACTAATCTAACCTCTATTTACTACAAATTGATTTTATCCCAATACAAAAGTCAAATAGCCATGAAATATGTTTCATTTAAAACTAGACTCAATAATAAATCTAGCTATATAAACTATATTTCTTTATTATTTTTGTACAATTTTTAATTATTTTTCAAAGTCAGAACAAGGGATCACATAATCATTCTAAACAAGTCTCACAAAAATATAAATATCTAAAAATATAGGATTCCTTTACTTTCTATGTTTCTTTTACATGAAATTAGACTCATTAAGCTTTAATTTAATATATCATTCAACCTCTAATTAAATTCATACTATTTTTGGTGATTTTTCAAATTCACGTCACTACGACTATCCAAACAGTTTTATTATCAATTTTGATCTTTCACACTTTAGTTGTATTCATTGCTTATCCTTAACAATTTTTCCAACTTCCAATCACAGATCGAGCTTATTACTCATACGTTACACATGTATATACTTACACTTATCATTACAAGGTCATACATAATTTCATTTAGTCGATTTTCCCGTTGAACACTTCGGATCGAGTCCCGGTGCTTGGTGGTTTCAGCACGTAGTTCCACCCATCACATAGTTCGACTCTCTTGTACACATGGTGAACATGAACACTTAGTACCACCCATGTGACCTAGCCACTTTATCTCGTAGATCTCTTGTCTACATGGTGTCCTTCACCTGGAACCACACATGCGACCTAGCTACATTTATCCCGTAGCTCTCTTGTCTACATGGTATACATCCCGCATCACACATGTGACCTAGCTACCACATAATATCTCGTAGCTCTCTTGTACACATGATGTGCACTTAGCACCATACATGTGACCTAGCTGCATACCATCTGTATCTTTTGATTCCGAAGGTTCAACCAGGAAGTATTTCACTTTCTAATACTTATTTCCATTTTTCCAATAGTCAATTATGATTCAAAATCAGCTAAACTATATAAAATATGCTGAAATATAAAAATTTAAATAAAGATAATGTATTATTTACATACAAACTTACCTCGGTGCCTAATATAGAAATTTTGCAATTTAGTCCAAAATCTTTTCCTTCCTCTGTTCGAGGTCGATTCCATGCCTTTCTTGATCTATAACAACACATTTAGCTCTTTTAACACTCATACTATCTACTTCAATCCAAAAATCACATTATGGAAAAATTACGTTTTTGCCCCCTAACTTTTACAAAATTACGATTTTGTCCCTAGACTCAGAAATTTAATTTCAGCCCTTATTCTTATGTTTTATGACATTCTGAACATTTTTCTCTTCTATGACAATATCAAATTCTCACTCTAACATGTACTTATGAACATTAGGTATTTTTACCGATTATGTTGTTTTGCTTGTTTTCGCTAAAAATCGCTTAGAAAAGATCATTCTCCTAACTTCAAACATTCATATTCTACCATCAAACACCAAAATACATGCATATAATTCATGGGTAAATTTTTAAATATAAACCCTAACTCGAAATAATGGTAGAAATAGGTAGATTGAGCTACGAGGATTTCAAAAATGTAAAGAACATTAAAAACGGGGCTTGAATGCACTTACTATTGAGCTTGAAAGCTTGGAAAAAACCCTAGCTATGGTGAACATACAAGTTTCAACCAAGGAAGAAGATGGATGGACAAAATTTTAGCTTATTTTTCCCATTTTATTTCTTTTAATTACCAAATGACAAAAATACCCTTAAGGCCTTTCTTTAAAATTTTGTCTTATTCATGCCCATTTTTATCCATATAAAGTATAATGGTCTAATTTCCATTTAAGGACCTCTACTTAAAACCCTCGTTTCAATTAAGTACTTTATGAACTAGAACACGCATTTTTCACCTATTTCAATTTAGTCCTAAACATCAAATTAAACACCCAATCATAAAATTTTCAACCTCAGATTCGTGGTTTCGAAACCACTGTTCCATTTTGGCCCTAAATAAAACTGTTACAGCTTCTGCCATTATTCACTTAAAACATCCTTTAAACAATCCGAACGATACTTCTTTGTAGACGATCGGGCAAACTCGCACACGACTCGACCCACATCGAGGTGGATCGTATCATCAATTGATTTTTAGGTTATAAAGATAGAAAAGCCCTGTATGCATAATACACCGAACCTGATAGAGTTCCTCAAGTATGTTCACAATTATCTTATCATGAGATCGATGTGTTAAAAATTGCTTGATGTAAAGAAATGATAATAAAACAAAAATATAAAAGAGAGATAAATGATCAATTCATTAACATGAACAAAAAATGATGTTATTTGAGATTGAGGACAATAAAAGGAAAGACAATAAAAAGAACGATTTATAAATATGAAAACAAAAAGGGATGTATACAAAGCAAGTTGGCAGTGTGGTCAAAGACTATAGTACTCCTTAGAAATAAATTGGGGTACTTGTAATAAACTGGGGTTTTAATTTGGATATCATTGTAGTTTAATCATCTCATGTTGTATATGTATTTACTCATGTATTTTAGTTTGAAATTTGTAGTTAAGTAAGTTGCACTATTTGTAAACGTTAAAAGTAGGTTAAGCTTGTGTTTGTAATAGCGTGGTAATGCCTAAGATTCAGATTTGGTTAATCACATCAGGTTAAAGGTGTTATAATTTTTGTATCAGAACTTAGTTCAATTGGTTTTTGGGTTACGAAGATGAAGAAGCCTTGTATGCATAATACGTTGAATCTGGTAGATTTCCTAAGATATGTTCACAGTTATCTTATCATGAGATCGATGTGTTAAAAATTGCTTAATGAAGAGAAATGATAATGAAACAAAAAGATAAAAGAGAGATAGAGGATCAATTTATTAATATGAACATGAGGACAGCAAAAGGAAAGATAATAAAATGATCGATTCATTAATATGAACAAAAAGGGATGCATATAGAGCAAGTTGGCGGCATGGTCAAAGACTATAGTACTCCTTAGAAATAAATTGGTGTACCTGTAATAAATTGGGCTTTCAATTTGGATATCATTATAGTTTAATTACCTTGTGTTGTATCTATATCTACTCATTGTATTTACTCATGTATTTTAGTTTGAAATTTGTAGTTAAGTAATCATTATCTGTAAATGTTAAAAGTAAGTTAAGCATGTGTTTGTAATAGCATGGTAATGCCTAAGATCCAAATTCGGTTAATCAGATAGGGTTGAGGGCGCATATAGGACATTATAAGTTAATTAGTATTAGAGCTTTCAGTTTAGCCGATTCTCTTGAAATTGAGATAGAGTCAGTCATGTATGCATGATACGTCGGGCCTAGCTTAGTCTCTCAAGTATGTTAAAATATTTTGTAATGACGTATATTTTGGCACACTGTTAATATTGAAGAAGATGAGTCCAGTTGGAAAGAAAGAAGATAGTTTTATTGATAAGAGAAGGAAGACAATACAAAATTAAACATAGAAATTTAATAAAAGAAAGAAAGGTCTTCAATTTCCCTCCACTGTAGACTAGTCGGTAGGTTCAACGGGAACTCCTTTTGGTGGGGGACATTCTTGAGGGACTTATTCAGGAGCATCAGAATCCTCCAAATTTTCCTCTTCTATTTCTGGTTCTTTAGAGATAAAGAAGTTGGTTGATTGTCTCTATTCTCTATAAAATTTCTCCTAATCTTCAACCTCAAGGTTATAGACATCAAAGCTTCGGGCCTCAATGGTAACCTTTTGTAAGTAATTGAAGTCCACTTGACTCAGATTGAGAGGACCCACAGCAACTTAGGCATGAAGGGCCAGGTTGGGTCATAGTATGGGTAAGGCCTTTATGAGATTTTTCCTAGTGTCTTCTTTGTATTTCTTTAGTGCTTCCTTATTAGATTGGCATAGAGATGAAAGCCTCTTTCACCAGCTGAGGAAAGATGTTATTCTGTTGTCGTTGGATTGCTTTGAGAGAGAAAGGTATTGGTCTGGCCTTATCAGATTTGCCAATGGAAGATTTTACTCACTTTGCTAGATGAGGTGTTAATGTGTAAGAAACCAAGAGAGGTATCTAGTTGAATTGGGCATATTATCTCTGGTGTGAGTACAAACACTAGTGGATCTGAGAAGTAGACTAGCCAGTCTACAAAGTTGGCAGACTCTACTAGTGTAATTGAAGTAGGAGGAAGGGCAAGAACAAGAGGTAGGGCAAGAGCAGTAAGAGTGATGGCTCTTATGGGAGCAGGCCCTGTCCTAAACCTACGACAAGTCAACTGTCGATGGTCACTACCCTCGGTATCTTGGGTGATTTCCTCCACCTTTGGCCTCTTCTGATTTTTACTAGCTATTAGCGTGGCGACAACTCTTTCACTCTCACGAAACTATGACAATCAAATATTAGCTCATTGGTTGTCTAAGTTTAAATCGATAGTAAAATGGCACTGTAAGAATGTTTATATTGCAAGAAAGAAAACTTACTTTAGTAGATAATTTAAATGAGTTTGTAATCCTGTAAAAGAATCAATGTGAGCATTTGGTTCAAATACTCAGAAGGATTATTATGTCGTCTACAATTCCAATTGGGGAGATGGCTAGTCTTGGCTATTGGAGTAGTTGACTCAACGGGTAGAGATATATATACATTCATTGGAAGAATGATACATTGGACTAGACCCAAGATGAATTAATTCTGAATCTATTTGTGAATTAATTCACTCATGACATTCATGGTGTGATTTACCTAAATCTTGAGTTTATCATTGACAATGCGTATGTAAATCATGTACTTTGATATAAGTGGAGGCTTGTGCTCTAAAGATGATTGAGCCCATAGCCGATATGTTGGGTACATGACTTATGTATAGCATGGCTTTACTAGCAACAATGGAATTCATGGTTGGATTAAAAATTTAATGATATCCTCTCGTTGGTATTGTGTGAGTTGATAAATATAGAGCGTGGCCACGGGTTGCTTGTTTTTGAACGAGCAATTTATCATAGTCATTTGTTGACAATGATCATATTAATCATTAAGAAGACACAATAGTGGCAATGAAATAAAATATGATTGTATTGAGTGAACGAATTTAACTTAAAGGAATCAATGATATCATATCAGGGTAACACACACATGACGATGTCATTGGACAAAGCAGTTGGATGAATTGCTTTCGTAAAAAGTATACAATAAGGAGTTTTCAATTATGATACTTCTTGTGGACTGGCTCTATTATTAAGTAAATTGCGAAATATTGGAATGATACTTCTGGACATAATTGCAATTACTCAAGCCTAATTATATATGTCTGATTGGTCCCTCCGCTAGCTCAACAAAAGCTCGATCAAACTGCATTTGAATTAGAAGAAAATTCTACGACTTTGGAAATAATTTAATTGAGTAGATTTATTCGATATGGAATTAAATTAAGCAATCGTGAGAATTGTTCAACTAAAAAATTTGATTAAAGAACATTCTTGAAAAATTAATTTAGAAAGTTTTAGTGATTTTTGAAAAGATTAATTTTGATCAATTAAAATTAAATTAATCAAATTAATTGAAATCAATATGATATTTTTGGCCTGGTATGTGAATCTGAACAGACAGTTCAACCGATGGCAGGTCTGGATCGGTCAAGCTGTCACTGGCCTGGATCGAACCAACAACAGTCGAACCGATTCAGGGTGCCAGGAGAATGTCGTACCTGTGATGGCACTACCAGACACGATGGCATCAGCGGTTGCGACGATGACATTTCGGTGGCCAATGGGTGGTCCCTCAACAGTTGAGCAGTAGAAGAATTACACTCCTACTGGGGCTTTACCGAACAATTCGATTTCAAATTAACTATTCCAAAAATAATATTATTTTAATAAATTTAATATTAAATTTAATTTAATACTCATCCTGATAGCATTTTATTAATTTAATATTAAAGTGATTATCTTAATATTTAATATTTATCTTGTAGGTAAATATTCTATTAATTAATATATTTAATATTAAATCTAATCTAATATTTATCTGAATAAGTATTATATTAATTTACAATTAAAGTGATTAAGTTTAATAATAGTTAAACTCTCTAAATTGTCCTTATATAAAGAGGGGCTTGGGTCATTATTTTTTACACTTAAATTCGAGAGAAAGTTATAGAAAGAAAATTCTCTGAAAAAATTATTTTAGAAAATTTTTAGAGATATTTTTCTTATTTACAACTTGGCTTAGAAGTTTAGAGAAATTACGAAATTAATCCACTAGTAATTTTGCGAAAATATTTCTGATTTGAAGCCAGCCTACACTCAGCAAACATGAGCTTGAAGATAGCGGAGAATACATATAATGATTTGATTTAATTTTTGTTATTAGCTTAGAAGTTATGTTTATTATACAAATATTTTTTAAAATATAAATTGTGTAAATGTGCAATAATAATTTGTGATACTAAATATAATATAAAAAATTACGGTATATAATTTTATTTTGTTAACCAAACATATTTTTAAAATTATAATTCTTTAAAATTATAAAAGAATAATTACTATTTTAATTATTACACTTTTATTGAATTATATTTAGATCAATACAAATCAGTTTGAAACTTACGCGTATTTACTTTACTTGTTGGCATGTGATTGTCAAAAGCATAGGCAGTGCAAACCAAGCAATTAAGTAGGTTTAGCAGCCCTCGTCCTTGAAAAAATGCTAACATTTAGTCTACAATTATGATTATAGGCAAAAAAAAGAAGAAAAAAAGCAAAGTTTAGTCGACAGGATTTGTGGCTAAAAACTGATCACGTGACGAGAGATTAAAGGAGATCATAATTAACATTCAATGGGAAGGGGTCCCCTAAATACCATAACCATTAATCCCACCATTTATAAGTTATCAAAAGTTTTATTAATAAATGTTAGATACACTGTTATAAAAATAATTCAAGTTTTAATTTTAAATATGAAATTATTAGAAAAGTTTGTTCGTAATCTTGATTGTAAAAATATTTCTAAGAAGATTTAAATATGGTATTACCTTTTATTTTTATTGAGTAGTTGAGACTAAAAGTTTAATATACACGCAGCAGCCATTCAACTTGTATCCGTGTTAACATGGTTTACGATATGTACTGGGAGTGTTTTTTTTTTTTTGATAAATTTTTTTATTTTTTTCTTCCTTTTAATTATTTTTAGAATATTTTCAACTGTTATAGAAAATCCAAAAACATATTTTCTGTTACTACGTGTATTTATTATTTTTCCCCTTCATAAAATTCTATAAATAATAGATCATTCTCATCATTTTACAGAGTAAGGAAAACAACAATCTTTTCTCCCACAATTCACCTATTCCTTTTCAGTTTTTCCGATTCTTTTTTTAGAAGAGCAATTTCAATTGTGTTATATATGTCTTTATTTAAGTGTATAAATATTAAAGTACTATGTTAATTTTGAGAGGCGATGTCTACTATACAATTACACCAATCAGAGTGAATTTACTTCTAAGACAGTAATTTTTTCGTGACATAATGATTATTTATTTATTTACACTTAATTTTTTTTATCAATGCTAACAATTTCAGTAGTGTATTTGCAACAAAGATGATCACAAATTCTAAGAAAATAAAAATTAAAATTTCAAAAATTATAATATGAATCAATCCATCACAAATAATAAACCTAACGCCATAAGCTTGCTAGGTTAGGTGCCTCTAGCTACTACAACTTTACTTTTAAGTTGGAATAGCTGTAAGTTATAGAATAGATACTTTACTCTCTCTATCTCTCTCTTATGCTTTTTGTGTGTTTTTGCGTGAAAGCCACTTCACTTCAAATTGCATAAGGTAGAAGAAAGGAAGGAAAACTTTTTATTTATAATTGTGAGGTTATAATATGTATTTTTCAACTTAACTTCAATAATCGAGTTGCTTCTTTGCGCTGAAGCTTTGTATGGGACGAGATTTATGTTCAACAAATATATTTAGGGATAAAGATGAAAAATCTTCCTTTATTTTAATAAACCTTTTAGTCTTGTACATATGCTTTTAATTTATTTGATTTTATACTTTTTAACTCTCAGTTGTCTGCATTAAATTCTGTCAATTTTTGACATGTGGCTAACAAATGAATGTCATCTGTCACTATGAACTAAAGAAAAAACCTAAACAATCAAAATAGGATTTGCATAGAGTTTTTTCTTTTTTTATTCTCCACTTTCAACATCTTTATTTTTATTTTATTTTTTTTCTCTTCCACTCTTCTTTTTTTCGTTTTCTTCTCTTCCACGATGAACCTTAACGACATCCCCTAAATAATCTTTTCTCTCATCAAAACTAAATTTAAAAAATAAATCTTTTTTTCTCCCGATTTCATTGATATATAATCATTCTCTCCGAGCTTGTTGTCGTTGATGATGATTATGAGACAAGAGGAAGTTGTTACTTGTAAAGATCAGTTGCAAATTATTGGGAATGTGGCAAGTGCCCAACACAACTGCCTCCTCCAAGTTTGGCGATGGATTCAAGCTCGATGGCAATGATTTTTAGTGGAGTAGAAATTGAAAGACAAAAAATAATGATGATTGGATCAAGGATTCATCTTTGATAATGGATTTGAATCTCTACCTGAACCATTCAGGCTATTATAACATTTAAGAATTGAGTTTATGTAATCCTCGAAGCTTTTACCATTGAAAATGAGTAAAGAAGGCAAAATATGTTTTTATAACAAAAAAAAAATGTCGAAAAGAAAAGAACAAAAAAGGTAAAATTATTTGCAAGTCCTCCTTTCTTCCATTTATCAATTTAGACTTGGCATACCTTATCATGTGACATCTATTCATTGGCCCACGTGTAAAAAATTGACAGAAATTAATGTCGTCAGGGGTATCAAAAGATTAGACAAAAAAAAGTTTAAGTACTAAATCAGACAAATTAAAAATATAGGTATCATATTAAAAATTCTGATAAAGTATAAGAGGATTTGTTTACCATTATCTCGTATATTTATTGGGTAAACTTATTAACTTGAGATTTTTCTTATATCTTATGGTTTGGTTTTCTTTAGATTCTATAATATTAATAATAATAATAAATACAGTTACAAAATTTAATATTACATTATAGTATAACTATAAACATTACTTATAATCTCTTAATCATTTGTAGGTGTCAAATTCACATTTTAAAAATTAAATATTGTAATTATGGTATAGATGGCAAAATGTGTACTTTGATATTAACATTTGTTATTTATATCATAATGTAAAGTTATTATTGTTGTTTGGTTTTGAGAAAAAAAGTGTTTAAATTTTAACTTATAAATTTGTGATATTCAAAGTTTGTTTATGAAAAAAAAATTAAACTATAGAAAAGAAGAAGAAATAGAGCTTTTGATTTTGGTATAGAAAGTGCGAATAGAGAAAGTTATAAACAACTATTTGAATTGTTTAATGACCTAAATAAAATTTTTAAATAATTCAATAATCATTTTATAATTTTTTAAAGTTAAGTGACCAAAATACTAATAATTTCATGACCTTGAGTGTAATTTACCCTTAATGAAGATAGAGGAAAAGATTTGTCTAAGATTTACTTAAGTTCATATTTCAATAAAGATGAAAAGTTACTCAATTGTCTTCCAATAAGGAAAGAAAACAAATAATAATAATAATAAATGAATAAAAAGAAAAATGATCTAGGAAAAATTCCTTAAATAGTTTAAGTTCATAAAATATTTTTTATAAAATTTTGTAACCTTTAAGATAATATTTTATTATAGTGAAATCTTATGAGATCTTTTTAAAATCTATAGTTGTTAAAAGATAAAAATAAAGAGACTATAATTGATTGATCAAGTCACATCAAAGATAATAAAGAGAGATGAAAAATCGGAAGATATGATTGGTGGAAATATGAAAAAATTTAGAGGTTAGAATTTAGGAAATAAAGATGATTTTCATTTTTATTTTTTGGACAATTAAAAACATTGAAAGATACATATATTTGATTAAAATTTTTAAAAATGAAAATGAAAACGTATAAAAATTAGAAAATAAAAAAAATGTCTTCATTGTTTTAAAAAAATGTTTTGTAAAATTGAAAAAGTTGAAAAAAAATGATTTTTAAGTTTAAATTTAATTAATGAATTTGTTTTGTAAATTAAGATGAAAATTTTGTTTTATACCCTGGGATGAAAAAATATCTTTCTTCTTATTTTTCCTTGCCAAGTCCATTAAAAATTTATTTCCTATCCATTTTTATTTCTCTTACTTTTTTACCTACGATATTCTAAAGCTTTATTTAGGGTGTCTCCAATAAAGCATTGAAATATTTTATTTCAATTAAAGTGAAAATTTTCTTAACACTTAAAATTTTAAATATGATTGATAATCAATTTAAATTTATATGGCATAAAATTTTAAAAAAAAAAGTGTTGAGAAAGACAAGTAGGTAAGTACTTGTTTATCACATTTTATTTTATTAAAAATTTAAAATAATTTAAAAAAAAGACATATTCAAATTATCATACTTATCTTTCATTCAAAAATATCTAAAATAATCTTTTAAAATTTTATATTTACTTTTATCAAACAATATAATTATATTTATTAATCTACGAAACAATTTTCTAACATAAATTCAACACTTATAAAATTGAACAATAAAAACTTAATATTTAACTTTTCAATACTTAAATTTTTAATTTAACAAACTCACCCTTAATGAAATGAAAGAAAAAAAATGAAAATTGAAAGAATAGAAAAACAAAACCATAGAAATATCAATATATTGGTGTGTTTGAAAAGAAAAAAAATTGAAATAAAAAATAAATTTTTATTCCTTCATTATTTTGGTAGGGTTAATTTTTTTTTTAAAATACAAAAATTTAAACTAATTTATTTTTCCGTCTAATTTTCTTTGTTTGTAATTTCAATTTGGAATGAATTATTTTTACACTTTAATATAGAAATAATAATTTCTTTTATGTGTCCTTTTCACTTCTTACAAATTCCTACTTGTCTTCGCAAATGCTAAACATTATTTGTGTTCTATAAAATTTGACACGAGTCTTTAACAATCTTTATTTCCAATCGAAGAAAATATCCTAAATTACGAAATTAGAAAAAAAAATTAAGATCAGAACTAAATTTTATATTTTAAAAAAATAAAAATATAATTTTTTTATTTTAATAGTTTATATTTTTATAATTTTTAAAAGTGTAAATTAAATTTTTATTATTTTTAAGAAGTAAAATATAATTTTACTATTATTAATTTAAAATTTATAAATTATAATCGGTACCCAACAGCCAAATTTATAAAATTGAAAAAGAAATATGATGAAATTTGAATTGGTGACAAAATGTTCAAACATTTAGCGTACTGTTTGAATTAAAGATTTATCTGATTTGGTTACAGCCAGACTATTTCTCCTAAATCCAAGGGTTGGTGGTTGGTAGGGGCTAAATGTAAAAACAGCAAAATTGCAGGCAAAATGAAAATAAAAAGAAACCCACCCTGGGTAATTGTAAGCGTAATCAATTTTTTTATTTGATTCCATGAAGTTTAGAATAATTCAAGAAGACGGCAATTTCATATGTTTGAAGAAATTATTTATGAAGAAACAAAACACAAACAACACAGCCCTAAGGGTCTAAGCCTAAGCCTTACCTTTCTTTCAATCAATTAAAAATTTATGAATCCTACGCCTTAGATCCTTTGCCATTAGTCGCCAAGGAAGCACTCATCATCTTCTGGAACTCCTCGAAATTGACATTGCCATCACCGTCTGAATCTACGGACTTGATCATCCTAACACAATCATCAACCGAACACTTCATCCCTAGCTGATTCAGAACCAGGTGCAACTCGCTCGTCGAAATCAGGCCGTTCTTGTCCTGGTCGTACAAATCGAAGGCGTCGCGCAGCTCCAAGGCGGCGGTGACTTCATCGGATGAAGACCGGAAGAGAGAGGAGAACTCGGAGAGGTTGATGAAGCCGTCTTTGTCGGTGTCGATGTCTTCCAAGACACGTTTGAGTTCTTCCTCAGTGATGCTGGAGCCCATTGATTTCAACACATCGCGGAGCTCCGTCACCGAGATCTTGCCGTCCCTGTTGGCGTCGAACTGGTTGAAGACTTTTTGGAGTTCCTCCTGGTTGACGTTGGAGGATTTCTGGGTTGGAGTTGCCGACATGGTTGCTTTAACCTCAAAGAAAGGAAAATGGAGTAATTGTGGGAGCCGATTTGGAAGTCGAGGTGGGCTTTATAAGCCTGGAGGCAAAACAGAACAACAGTTAAATGCTACTCTAATAATCCTACTTTATCCCTTCCTCATACCACTTCACCCTTATTACAACTGCAAAATAAGTAAATTTGTGATGATACCCATTATTATTTGAAATTTGAAATTTGTTTCTGTAAACCCCCCCCCCATTTATTCAACTAAATTTCTTTTAACCCTATTCATTTTAGGGTAAAGTACATTAAATACTCACTCAATTTTGATTTTAATAACAAAATAGTTACTCAATTTTTAAATATGATAAATCAGTCATAGAAATTATTTTCCATTACAAACATGACGAAAAAGTGACTTGTTATTTAATTGGCCATGTTCGAGTCCTTGCTATCATTTAATCGGGCACGTTGGAGGTTTTGTTGTCATTTAAACAGCCTCATTTAAGAACCCTAGCTAGGCAATAGAAGAAAAAGAAGAAGAAGAAGAAGAAGAGAAGAAATGGTTATATCGTCCAATCCCTCACTCTAAGAACCCAATCGTCACCGTCCAAGTTTTCATGTGTTCTCCTTTTACATCATCCAAAAATCACTCATTTATTATCCAATCCTTCACTCTTTTTGAAATTTTTACCTTTTTCTTTTGAATTTTTTTCTTCTTCCCATGGTTTCCTCCACAATTCCGACTAATGTTCTTGTCTCTGCCCCTTATTTTTCTTTTTGATTGGAGAATATCCATAAGATTTTCGAAATTTTGTGGTCTCAAAATTAAACCCAGGTTGACATCGCTGACTCAGTCATCCAGATTGACAATCAGGATCCGAGTTGAGTCGGACGTGTAGTTTGTAAGGCTCAGAACACCACTGTTGATGGTTAGTTTTGTTTGTTTTCAGTATAAAATAATTTGATTTTTCTGTTTTAATTGTTTTTCTTATGCTTTTCTTTTTTAGTTTGATTGGTTGCTTGGAAAGTGAAAGAAAGTGGGAGGAAATAGAAAGGATTATTGAGCATAAAAGAAAAAGAAATTATTTTTTTGGTTCATGTCCAACTTATGTATAACGCGGCAAGTTAACTGACAACGTCAGCTAGTTAACTAACTACACCACCTATTTCGTTAGGCCTATAACAAAAAATGTTAATGGGTGACTGATTTGTTACTTTTCGATAATGTTAGTGACTGATTTGTTATTTTTTAAAAGCTGAGTGACTGAGTTGAAAGTTGAGTGCTTGTTTTGTTATTGAAATCAAAGTTGAGTAACTATTGGTGTAATTTATCCTTCCTTTTTTTATTCTAATTTAGCCGAAAAAAATCATCTTCAAACTACATATTAATAATTAACTTGTCTATTTTCTTTTGTTAATATTTAATTTGTCTATGGATTTAACAATTTTGGTCCTATCTATAACAATGTCGTTTTTTTTCCATTAATGAAATTGTCATGACAAGTTCAAATCTGATGCAAATAATAAGATGAATTACTTTGTACACATAGCCTGACCATGTTGGCTCAAATTTTATTGAAAAAAAAGCAACAATAATTAATATGTTGCTTAAATAAAAAAAATTTAAAGAAAAACTTTAATATCGACTTTGGACAAAAATACTATTGGTAATGTAAAGAAATTGAAAAAAACAAGTCTTAACGATTACGATTTGACAAAATTAGAATCTAGCTTTTAAATGGTTACGATTTGACAAAATCTGGCTATTTAGATTTTTTAGGAAATTGACTTTTCAAATTTACTGTTTTTCCTTTTAGAAAACAATATAAATAGGAGGTCATTCTCCTTATTTTTTATAGAACACAACAAGAGAAAAATAACTTCTTTCATCCTTATGTTCTCTAAATTCTGGTGTTTTGAGAAATTACATGAGAGAGAAATTCTATCCAGGAGATTCGGTTTTAAGTAAGATTGTCTGTGGCTCCTCCAATCTTTCATACGAATTGAACCTAGTGTGGTTTCGCTTGTTTCCTTTCAGTTTATTTTCTAACCAAATTTTCGACCAATTGCTTTTGTTTTTTTTATTTTCATTCCTTTCAAGAAAAGTAATACCAATTATGTTCCATCTTCTTTATTTAGGTGTACAAATATTGAAGTACCGTGTTAACCTTGAGGGTGGCACCCACTACATGATTATACCGGTCAAGGCGAATTTGTTTCCAAGGTAGTGGTTCTTCTACGATACAGTGATTGCTTTATTTATTTACGCTCACTTTAGTTTTCTGTCAGCGCTAACGGTTTTGTTTTGCAATAGTATATTTCCAACAATTTAGAAGCAAAATATACTATTGTTTAAACATGAGAATCGTTTTCGTTTCTCGCTACTAGAACCAATGAATGTTCTTACAGGCAATGAGCCAGAGTACACTTGAGGATCGTTGGAGCAAGTGAAGTGTCCTATTGAGGCAATCAATTTGAGGGCACTTGAGTAGTGCAAGAGTGTGCCTAAATAGTGTTGGAACAGTTGCAGGCTCCATCTGTGTTGGCCAGTGGGCCATTGTGATCAAGATAGGCTTAGAAGGTCTAGCAAGATTGAGTGGACTCAAGGACCCTTGAGTTTGAAATGGGTTGGAGGTCCCTTGAGTTTGAGTAGGTTCGGGAACCCTTTAATATGAGTTGGTCAGAGAACCATGAGTGGATCGTTGGATCCTTGTGTTTGGGATAGGGCTTACGATGCCCTTATCCATGATCAACTACTAATACATGAGATTTATAGAGCTAGTCTAAGTATCACCGAGTTTTTAACCAAATTAGACTAGAGGATTATCAAGTCCGAGAGCTTGAACAAGAGAATAAGTGGGGGATATCTTGTTCAGGCAAACTAAGAAATTGTGCGAAGAAAAGAGAGACATGCCAAAGTTTGCATGAATGAGTATTAAAGTTCAAAAATTGAGATTGAGATTGACCAAGTTCGATGGTGTCGCATGTGTTGCAGTTGACCAAGATGGCCACACCTAATGGAGTGACCATGGAGGGACCAAGAGGGCCTTAGTTAGGGATGGCCAATGTAACTGAATTTCCCATGTTGAGAACTTTTATGTTGGTGTCATAAGGGACAGTTGACATAAAGCACATCCTGAGGGATGCATCTAATGGGATGTCGCAAGAGTGCTGTTGGTGCCTGTAACACCCCGTACCCGAGACCGTTGCCGGAGTCGGACACGAGGGGTTCACAGACTAAATTCGCTTACTATCGCAGTCCATTTTAAAATTTTCCAGGCAGTTGGCTAACTGCGACACTGTCACCTTAAAAATCATATCTTGAGTTTCACAACTCGAAAATCAGTTTCGTAATTTTTCCCTGAAACTAGACTCATATGCCAATTAGTACAGTTTATTAGTCAAAGTCTCCCATGTTACAGGGATCGACTACACTGACCTTTGCACCTTACGACTTGGATATCTCCCTGTACAGAGCTTCAATACTGATGCCGTTTGTTTCTATAGAAACTAGACTCAGAGAGGAATCTATACATGTATGGCATGACTCCTAATTATCTCTGGTTAATTTATAATGAATTTCCAAATTCGGAACAGGGAATCCAGAAACCGTTCTGGCCCTGTCTCACGAGAACCTGAATATCTCTTAACATACTGTCCATATGATCGTTTCGTTACTTTCCAATGAAAATAGATTCATCAAGGTTCGTTTACATAATTTATTCATTATTTAATTCCAATCCTACTATTTTTAGTGATTTTCCAAATCTAAATCACTGCTGCTGCCAGCATCTGCCTTTAAGGTAGACTTTACCTATTTCATAGTTTCCATGATTCAACTAACCCTTTTAGCATAAATAGCACAAATTATGATAGTGATTAACCATTCCATACCAAATGATTATAACATTATGCTCAAACATATATAAGCCATTTTCGCATGGCTATATACATTAACCAAAATATTCTTCCGCCACTAGTCTATTTTATACATGCCATAAGATAATCCAAAACATAGCAGTACCAAACAGTGGATAGTGATAGTGTGACTAGTTGCTGACGATCCCCGAGCCTGTAGCTTCGCAATGAGATCTATAAAACAGAGGAAACAGAGTAAACGGAGTAAGCATTACAATGCTTAGTAAGTTTTAAGCAGGGTCAACAGATAACAATCAAATTATAACATAGTTGTTCGTATTTTTATTTCACTCTTCCTTCGGGCATACCATCCCTTTACCGAATATGCACATCTCATCATATACAATAGGCAGATAAAATTTCACATAAAAGTGAGCTCATGTGACATAGATACATCGTATGATTTCACATCGCCTCTCACACTGATCCGATGTCACATAATCATAGGAATAGTCTCATAGATTGCTCTCGTATGCATCACATAACTACCTTATGATTTAGTGCAAATCAAGCTCACATATAAACTTGGAGTACATACCTGTTTAACCTTTCGCATTGAATATATTTATAAGCAATTCTTATTACGAAGTCTTACCCGGACATAATCTCCACACGAAGTTATCGGGTCTTACCCGGACAAAATTCCCACACGTAGTCATCGGGTCTTTAGAGCTCGGATATAGTACGAGCACAAAGCTTACGGACATTAATCAGTGATAATATTCTCGCATAAAGCCTGCGGGGTTTTAACCCGGATATAGTACTGACACAAATGCCCTTTGGGACTTATCACATTTATGCACTTTCACATCCATCACATTGGCCACTCGGCCCTGTCACATATATACACTTTCACATTCATCACATCGGCCACTAGGCCTTATCACATATATACACTTTCACATTCATCACATCGGCCATTAGGCCTTATTACATATATACACTTTCACATTCATCACATCGGCTATTAGGCCTTATCACACATATACACTTTCACATTCATCACATCGGCTATTAGGCCTTATCACACATATACACTTTCACATTCATCACATCGGCTATTAGGCCTTATCACATATATATACACTTTCACATTCATCACATCGGCTATTAGGCCTTATCACACATATACACTTTCATATTCATCACATCGGCCATTAGGCCTTATCACACATATACACTTTCACATTCATCACATCGGCTATTAGGCCTTATCACACATACACACTTTCACATTCATCACATCGGCCATTAGGCCTTATCACACATATACACTTTCACATTCATCACATCGGCCATTAGGCCTTATCACACATATACACTTTCACATTCATCACATCGGCCATTAGGCCTTATCACATATATATACACTTTCACATTCATCACATCGGCCATTAGGCCTTACTATCATTTCATATTCGAATATTCATAAACTTACAATATCACGATTTAGAATTCAAGTATGGGTTTAATCAATAGCTTATGAGCAACTAAAACAAGCTTATCAAGGTTCACAACATAATCTCAAATTCAGCACAAGCTATTTTTCCTGGGCAATAGTCACTAAATTATTTATAACTGGAGCTACAAAACTCCAAATCACTTTCTGTTAATTTTTCCTGAATATAGACTCGTATATCTTCCATCCATAAAATTTCCAGAATTTTAGGTTTGGCCAATCAATACCAGATTTTTCTTAAAGTTTCTCCTGTTTCACTGTTTGACTAATCTGACCACTCTTCACTACGAATCAAATTTCTCATTTTACTGAATTCAAAATGTGTTGTATTTGATTTCATTTGAAACTAGACTCATTAAGGAGTCTAAGCATATAAACTTTATCTTATAACCATTTTTGTACAATTTATAATGATTTTCTAAAAACAGAACAGAGGATTTCAGTGTCATTCTGCGCTGTCTCACACAACTTTAAGTATCTCATTATCGGAAATTCCTTTGCTTACACGGTTTCTTTTATAAGAAACTAGACTCATTAAGCTTTAATTTCATGTCTCATACAGCCTCTAATTCAAATCCATAAATTTATGGTGATTTTCTAAAGTCACGTTACTGCTGCTGTCCTAAGCAGACTATTTCAAATTACCCTTGAATTCCCAAGCTCAAACACTTAAGAACTTACCATTTGAGCTTAGAACATATCATGGCCACATCATATCTTATTAAATCAACTCATCATGTCCTATTATAATTGAATTTACTCAACGTTTAATCACTTAAAACTTACCTCGGAAGTGGTCGACGACTAGATATCCACGGCTATTTGTTTACTTTCTCTTTTCCCCCATCCAACTTTGATCCTCTTTGCTCTTAAGCTTAAGTAAAATAATAGATTTGCTTAAGTACTTAACTAATATTATTCACTTAACAATCACATTTGGCAATCACATATCATTTAATCTACATCTAAAACAATAGATTTCAATATGTATCATATTTAATAAAACATGCCATGATTCAATTTCATGCTTATTTAATTTATATCTAATTCACATTCTAAATAAAAGTTTATCAAGCTTCCATCTTCATTTAACTATGTACCATTTAGAACTATCAATACTTTACACCCTTTAACAAATTATAATCAATTGCCAAATGCATCTTTGACAATTTAAACCACACAACTCAAACTCTTACAATTTAAGCTTAGAAATTTCTATTCATGTAAATTTTAGCAACATGGAGTCCATTAAACACTCCAAAATTCCATTTGAACAACAATTGTTCAACCTTCTAGCATAATTTCAATCTGGACAGCAAGCATTATTTAACATTCAGGCTGTTTTATTAGACCATCCTAATAGCTTAATTAACACCAATTTATAGCCCCTTGAACAATGAATTAAACCCATACGACTAGCAACAAAAACTAATATTTAACAACCATTGTTTTCTTTTATTTCAAACATGCAGCAGACCAATCCCTCCACATATTACAGCACATTCAAATCAGCATTTACATGCTGGAACAATTTGTTTTCAAGCTGGAGTTTCCAGCAGTCATTTATGCATTTAATTGTCACATTGTTACGTCACTACTAACAACTGAAACTTAGTAAGAATAACATAATATTTTAGCTATTAGACTCAATTTATCAACCCCTAATCGGCATGAAAATAGAACCATTAATTTGTTCAAATTTTGGACAGCATAACGAAGGCACAAAATTGGACAGTAGTAATTTTTACAACTAATCAAAGAGCTTTTCTTTTCTACCACCCGCATCCATGCCTTCCAACCACAATCCATCATCATTTTTCTTTACAACAAAGTTAAAGATAGAGGGGAGCTTAGAAAACTTACCAACTTAGGATACAACTCTTAAACAAGCTAAATCCTTAGTTTCCTTCAACATGCAAACTGTCTTCATTTTTCTTTTTGTTGCAGCCCTCTTCCTCTTCTTCGATGGATTACCGAGTTACTAGAAATTTCAGCTACCTAACTAGCTAAAATCATAGTTTTTCCTCCTTCTAGCCATCTTCTAAGCCAAAAATTAAAGCAACCAAACTTTCTTCTTCCTCCCTCAAGTCACGGCAATAGGGGGAGCAAGGATGAGACAACTTTGTTTTCATCACCCCTCCCTTTTTATTACTTTATTACTAACCTTTTATTTTATTATTTCTAACATAAATCACTAACACAAAAATGTTTATAATAGGCTTTAACCCATAGCATGCCCGGCCACTACTTGTCATAGGTGGAAATTTGACATGCAAGCCCATTATTTTCATAACATGCACTAATAGGTCCTTATAGATTAACCTATCACCTTTTAAAAGTGCCACACATAAGTCCTATTAATTAAATTCACATGCAATCGACTAAATCGAAGCTCAAAACTTTCACACATTTATCTTAGACAATAAATATCATGTTCAAATAATTTGGTTACTCGGTTTAGCGGTCCCGAAACCGCTTTTCGACTAGGGTCAAATTAGGGGTGTCACAGTGCCACAACCAAAAGGATGTTTTTTTTAGTATCAAAGTGTAACGACCCGATCTTCCAATGGTGTTAAAAATTATTGTTGGAAAAAATATGGTTTGTAAACGGTTTTCTTGCATAGCAAATTATTTTGAAAACCGACTCGGTTTGTGATATTTATTGCAATAAACCTTAGACTAAAATTGTACTTGTGTTTTTGGATAAGTAGATCCTTAATGTTTTCCGGCTTTCAACCAATCGATCTTTTCCGTTTTTCTTGTTCTAAGAATTGTTTCGAGTCTGGGCTCAAAATAATTAAATCAAAACACAGAACTAGAAAAAGTTTTTCTTTTAGTGTGAAAGAAAAAATTCTCTTTTCTTGAATAGAAACTGATAAAATTAGTATTTTTAAAAATATGTTTATAAGTTGAGAATAAATTCTCCCTATTTTCCGGCAGAATTACAATCTTTCAAAAGTTGTCTTAATATATCTACAAGTGCCATCTATTTATAGAAGGAGAAAGTAGAACCCTTGTAGAGTTGTAAAAGTTTATTTCCACTAGAAAAAAAATATCCTAGTCTATATAGGATATAGGGGACAACAACCCTAGTTAATGATACTAGGGTTTTTGTAACAGCCCGATTTTAGGCCTAGTCGAAATAGTAGTTTCGAGACCACAACCCGACGAGGAAAAATTTATTGTTATTATATTTTTATGGTCTACAATTTCATGGAATAATTTTGTGAAAATTTTGTTCAAAAATTTTGACGTTTGGGCACTCAATTTAGTCAAAAGGACTAAATTGTAAAAAGTACAAAAGTTGAGTTTTACATGTTAGAGGTGTCCAATTGTAATGAAATTTTAAATTGGAGGTCCTTATATGGTAATTAGACCATTGGTTAAGTTGGTGGACAAAAATGGACATGGTTAGGCATGTTTCCAAAGTTTTTCATTAAAGGCATTTTGGTCATTTAGTTATTAAAATGAATTAAAAACAAAATTAAAAGCCAATTTTTGTCCCTCTTCAACCCCTTGGCTGAAACTTGCATGGAGAAACCATGGATAGGGTTTTTCAAGCTTCCAAGCTCAATTGTAAGTCCGTTCTAGCCCTGTTTTTAATGATTTTTTACGTTTTTGAAATCCTCGTAACAAGATCTATCTATTTCTACCACTAATTTGAGATATGGTTAAAGTCTAGGGTTTTGACCCATGATGAATATGTGTGTATTCTGATGTTTAATGGTAGAAAATGCATGTTTATGGTTAGAGAAATGACTTTTACTAAGTGATTTTCATTGAAAATGCATAAAAGGACCTATTTGTAAAAGTTATGAAATATGTGTTACAAATATGAGTTAATGGAAAATGTGGACTGCTATAAGCATGAAAATGATTCGGCTATGCATGGGTAGTAAAGAAATGGAATACATTTCATTTTACAAGCTTAGTGACTAAAATGTAAATATATGAAACTTTAGGGGAAAAAATGTAATTTTCCATAATATGATTTTTTGATCACATTAAATTGTGTGACTAATAAATAGACTAAATTTGATATTATAGATCAAAGAAGACGAGGTTCAGACCTAGAATGGGGGAAACACGAGAAATTGACGGTTAGGTCCCTTTTTGCCATTTTGGTATCGAGGTAAGTTCGTATGTGAATAATGAATTATTATGTTTTTATTTTAAATATTTTAAATGCTTCGTTAATGTGTGGAATGAATGATTAATTCTATGGATACAATCGACAAGTTCCGACAAGTGTGAAAAATCCCGTTTGAACCTTAGGAATAAAATAGGATATGAGTGACATGTCACTAGGGACCCATGTGTTATATATGTGATTATGTGATCTAGGTGCTGGTCTCGTACGTCTACCAGTGGCTGGGTAGTTCGGCATGTATTGAAAATACCTGTCAGCTTGTGTGAGCAGCACTGCGTAGTTATGTCTTGACCGTCAGCTTGTGTGATGTAACATCCCGAATTAGGGCCTAGTTAGAATAGTAGTTTTGAGACCACAAATATGAAGTAGAAATAATTATTTTACGATTATTATAAGGTCTATGATATGATTGCATGCTTGTGTGAAAATTTCATGAAGAAATTTTATTGATAAAGTGTCCAATTTGACATTTAGGACTAAATTGCAAAAGTTGCAAAAGGTGAGTTCTAGAAGCCTTAAGCATGAAATTTCCATGGATTATTAATTAGAGGTCTTTAAATAGAAATTTTCCCAATTTCTATTTTTATGGACAAAAATGGGCATGAATAGGAAAATTTTGAAAGAAAGGCCTTAAGGGCATTTTTTTCATTTGGTTAATAAAAGAATAAAAAGGGAAAATAAGTCAAAAATTGTGTCCATCTTCTCCCACCTTGGCTGAAAATCTCCGATAACTAGGGTTTCTTCAACTTTCAAGCTCAATAGTAAATGCATCCTAGCCCCGTTTTTAATGGTCTTTACATTTTTGAAACCCTCGTAACCCGATTTACCTATTTCTAGCCATATTTGTAACAGCTCGATTTTGGGCCTAGTCAGAACAGTGGTTTCAGAACCACTAACCCGAGGTTAGAGAAATTATTTTAATATTATTTTATGTGTTATAGCATGTTTATATGAGTGCATGAAAATTTTTGTGAAATAATTTTAGCGATTGCATGCTCAATTCCGAAAAAGGACTAAATTGCATAAGGGACAAAAGTTTTATTTCATTAGCTAAAGGTGTCAAATAGCTAGATGGCCAAAATTAAAGAGAAAATAGGCCTTTAATAATAAGATGGCCGGCCATAGGGACAAAGAAAATCAAAATGTCAAGGTTAGGTGAGCTTTTGGTGACTTATTTGACTAAAAAAAGAAAAGAAAAGGAAGGCTATAGTGTTCTTCTTCTCCATTGAAATTCTCAGCAAAAATAAGGGTTTTTGGAGCTTAAAACTCAGCCAAGCTATCCTTTTGCAAGTAAGTTATTTAGATGGTTTTTTTTATTTTTATACTTTTAGGACCCTTGTAGCATGAGCTGGACTATTTTGCAAAAGGGTTGAGAGTTTGGAGGTTTACCATGAGAGTATTTATGTTGTTAGCTGAAACTTTATGAGAGAAAATGAGTTATGGTTGTTAAGTAAATAACTTTTGTGAAGTGATGTTCATGAAAAACACCTAAAATGGACCATTTTGTGAAGTTGATTAAATGGATGGTAATTGTGTGAAATATTTGAAAATTTGAGATGCTATAGGTATAAAAAGAATTCAGCTAAGCTTGGTTATTGAGAAAAATTGATAAAAATCGATTTACGAGCATAGGGGTAAAATCATAATTTTGTAAAAATCTAGGGGCAAAACGGTCATTTTGCCAAAATATGATTATGAAATATCTTGATTGATGTGATGATTAAATTAGTGAATTTTATTATTTTAGATCAAGAAATACGAAATCCGAACCTAGACCGGGGAAAGGTCAAGCTAGTAAACTAATTCAATCTAGTCGCCCATTTTTTGTATACCGAGGTAAGTTGTACGTAAGTAAAGCAACTTTATTGATATTATGTGTTGAATGATTGATTTTTTTCATAATATGGATGAATATACTTATGAATAATGCATGATGAAATTTAACGTGATAAATTCCCAGTTGAACCTAGGAATAGATTGGATATCCATGCCATGACATTTGAGTGATATGTGTGCTAGTGTAAGACCATATTTGGAACATGGCATCGGCCACATTATGAGAGCCAGTGTAAGACTATGTCTGGAACATGACATCAACGTTGATATGTGCGCTAGTGTAAGACCATGTTTGGGACATGGCATCGGTGTTGATATGCGCGCTAGTGTAAGACCATGTTTGGGACATGGCGTCGGCCATAATATGAGAGTTAGTGTAAGACCATGTTTGGAACATGGCATCGGCATTGAGACGAGAGCTAGTGTAAGACCATGTCTGGGACATGGCATCGACCTCGACATGTAAGCCAGTGTAAGACCATGTCTCGGACATGGCATTGGCAATTTACTCTCTTGTGTGAGACTTATCGGATATCCTTCAGTATTCCAAATGGTTTCACGGGTTATTTTTAAAGCTTATCATAAAGATATGGAATGATATAATCATGTTGTAAGTGGTACAGGTTTTTATTCGAAACTTATGAGATATGAGTCTAGTTATGATGCCTTAATGGTAAGAATAACATGAGTAAGTTCTATCTATGAAAATGATTTTGGGATGATTTTGTAATCTTTGGCTTATATTTGTGATGTATAAGTATGTAGTGATATCTACCTTTATGCACTCAAGAATGTTGTGTAGGTTTATAACATGATATGTGTTTAAATATGCGTGATTGACCTTGTTACTTATCTACATGCAACTTACTAAGCTTATGCTTACTCCCTCTCTTTTCCATTTTCTTATAGTGCCGCCAAGTTAATATCGGGAATCAAGGGATGTCGGAGGCATCGATCACACTATCACCTGAAGCTTTTGGTATAGCTAGTTTAAATGTTTTGAGTGTGGCATGTATACAGACGATCTTTTGTTTAGTGTCATGTTAGTTTAACCACAAATGTTGACTCATATGGAGGTGATATTCATTTTGTATAGGCCATTGATGTTAGCTAATATTGATTATTATTAAATGCATTTGATGAAAATTCTCATAGTTGTGGCTGTTTTGGTTATGTGTGTTTAAGCTTGGGTTGGTTATGTTTGATGTTGCGTAGGTTGGTGCAAGTAAGGGTGGAAAAAAAGCTTGGTAGATAAACTTGTTTTTGTCCACACGGGCAGAAACACGAACGTGTGTCTAGACTGTGTGTGACACATGGCTTGCCCCATGGGCATGTGGTAAGGCTGTGTGTCCCCTGCACCTAAAGTTGGCAAAATAGAATGCCCAGTAGTAACCACACGGGTGGAGACACGGCCGTGTGTTCCAACTGTGTGGAGGACACGGCCTAGTACACGGGCGTGTACCATAGCCGTGTGCCCCTAAAAGGTTGCTGACATCAGAAACAGAATGTTAAGGTTTTTGCACACAGGCTGAGACAAGGGCGTGTCCTGGCTGTGCGGGGGACACAGGCCATGGACACGGGCGTGTGCCATGCCGTGTTAAAACCTCAGTAGGTTCGAATCAAGAATTAAATCACACGGGCTAGGGACACGGGCATGTTCCGATATGTTCAGGCCGTGTGAGCCACACGGGCCTTCAACATGACCATTTTAAGATGACACACGGGCGTGTACCCCTGTTTGCTTGGAAATTTTACAAAGTTTTCCTAAAGTGTTTAGTTTAAATCCAAACCATTTCCAAAGTGTGTTTTAGACCTCATAGGTCTACATTAGGGTCGTTAAGAGGAAGTTTGAAAGTTTTAAAAATTGAGCAAAATTTTATGACCTGAAAATATTTGAATGTATGTGTTTAAGTCCGGTAACACCTCATATCCTGTTCCGGCGTCGAACTCGGGTAAGGATTGTTACAATATTTTTAAGAAGGGTTCATGTTTGAAATTTGACCCATGTATGACATGCATATGTTTTGATGTTTAATGGAGGAATATGAATGTCTGATGTGTGATAAACATCTACCAAGTGATTTTTAGTGAAAATGGATAAAAAGGACTTATTTGTAAAGTTTGTAAAATAGGTAGTAAGATGTATGATTTAATGAGAAATGTGGGCTTCTATGAACATGTTATAAGTTCGGTTAGGCTTGGGTAGCAAAGAAAATAACCACATTTCATTTTACGAGCCTAGGGACTAATTTGCAAATATGTGAAAATTTAGGGGCAAATTGTAATTTTACTAAAATATAGTTTTTGGATTGATTTGAATAATGTGATGATTAAATGAGCTGAATTTGCTATTATAGATCAATAAAAACGGAGACCTAAACAGGGGAAAGAATAAGATTTTGGACTAAATCAAACTAATTGTCCATATTTTGTACCGAGGTAAGTTCATATGTAAATAATGCAATGATATATCATGTTTTAGTATTTTATTTATGTATGAGTCTCTATGTTTAATTATTATGATAAGTGTATGAAAGATATTATAGTCTATGAACATGACATTGTGAACGAGTTCGACGAATGTGTGATATCAAGAAAATCTTGTTTGAACCTTAGGAATAAATTAGGATACAATGTGACATGTCACTAGCAACTATATGTGTTGAGCTCATAAGATACGTGATATGTGTCTATGTAAATCCGGTGCTAGTCTTGTACGTTCTACTGGTGGCTGGGTAGCCCGACATGTGTTACAGGTACCTATCAGCTTGTGTGAGTAGGCCCGTGATTAGCTTGAGAGCGAGCAATGTGTGATTTGTGATATGAGGTAGCATGTGGCTACGTTGGAAGCACTATGTGCAAGTCTTCCGTGTATTCGATAGTATTCCGAGTGTTCAATGGGTAAATTAGTGAGTTGTTCGACAAATAAGTCATTGATGAGGAAATATGAAAATGTATTACGAGTTGGTACAGGTATGTACGAAAAACTCTTATGAATGAACTCCGTATGTGATGATCTTTTGGTAAGATTGAAAATGTATAAGTCATGCTTATAAATTTAAGTTATGCCTATGAATTTATGATGACATATATGTAAACTATGTTATGTCAATGGTATTTATATATAATCATGATTTTGCTACTATTTATTTGCATGTGAACTTACTAAGCTTTATGCTTACTTCCTTCTCTTTTCCATTTTCTTATAGTATCACCAAGCTAGCTCAGGGATCGAAGGACGTCGGAGACTCGATCACACTATCAATTGGATATTTGGGTATAGTTAGTTTCAACATTTTGAGTATGGTATGTATAGGGACTTGGTCTTTTTGTTATATATCATATTGGGTTAGTCAAATGTGTTGGTTTATAATGATTTGATGATTCATTTTGTATATGGCCATGAGATATGGCTCATATTAATTATGGGGATGTAATCCTATTCATATATGCATGCTTGTGCTAAGGTCATTCATGATGTGGTTAAATTCATTTCGGCATGGATGTTTAATGATGGAGTTGTGAGTAAATGGCATAATAACAACTAAGGCATAAAAGTGTAAAATGGAAGTAAATTGATGTTATATGTTGCACGTGATTTGGTAAGCTTAATCTAAATAAAATATGGAGTCTTAAGCAAGTATAAATTGATAAGAAGTTGATATGCATGAGCTATGTTTGGGATCGTTGTAAGTGCTCATTTATGCCATGTAGGATGTCATTGAGATGTGTAAGTGTACATGTATCATTAAGGGTGACAAAAGGCTTGGAATATAGCCTCAAAGTTGTCCACATGGGTAGGCACACGGACGTGTGTCTAGGCCATGTATGACACACGGTCTACCCTATGGGCGTATGCTCTGGCCATGTGTCCCCTGCACCCTAATAAATACAAAAACAGAATGCTCTGTAGTAAACACACGGGCAGAGACACGGGCGTGTGTCTCCACCGTGTGAAGAACACGGCCTTAGGACACGAGCGTGTGCCCAGGCTGTGTGAAGTCTGCACCTAATTTTGGAATTTAATTTGTCACACGCCCTAAGCGTGTGCTTAGGCCGTGTGACCTTAATTGTATTGATGTCGTCATAAATAGAGAGTTACATGGGCGTGTGTGACCACACGGCCTACCCACACGGGAATGTGACCCTGTTTTCATGGAAATTTTTTCTAAGTGCCATAAAAGTTTTGAAAGTTCTCGGTTTAGTCCCAATTTGTTTTCAATGCATGATGTGGGCCTCGTGGGCCCGTATAAGAGGAAAAATGCTTGTGTATGAATGGTTTTGAATTGAATGAAATTTTATGGCCCGGTTTTGTGGGAATGTTTATGTTTTGATTCGGTAACGCATTGAACCCTGTTCTGGCGTTGGATACGGGAAAGGGGTGTCACATGTGAGCAGGCCCTAAATTTGCTCGAGAGTGAGCATCTATGTATTGTAAAGATATGAGGTAGCATTGGCTACAGTTATGACACTTATGTGTAAGACTTTCCGAGTATTCTTTAGTATTCCGAGTGGTTCAACGGGTATATCAATGATGAGATGGAAAAGGTATAAATATGTTACGAGATGGTATAGGTATGACCGACAAGTCATGAGTAATGAGCTCGGTGTGTGATGAACATTAGGTAAGAATGTATTCGAGTAAGTTACGCTTAAGAAATATCGATAACCTTATGAATATTGATTTACACTTAAGATGAATGGATACATGATAATATTTGATAATGATCATGTGATAGGTTTATGAGCCTAATTGAATTGTGATATAGTACAGTTTATTTATTTAAATTGTGTTTCATTGGATATGAGGAAAAGGAAAGACAAGTACCGAATAAAGTCATTATGAGAATATAGTAAGATACGAGCTTAGACAAGTGAAAGGTGGTTGAACTATATGTTGAAATTATGATTACTCATAAATAATGTGTATGTGATTAAGAGGATGGAAATAACTTGTTAAATAATGTGATATGTTATAATGGGGAGACTATGGTGGCTAGGGTAATGCCAATGCATGTAAATGGTGTTTATAAGTTAAAAGAGTAAGCACTATGAATGAATAAGTGGTAATCTTGAGATTTAATGCAAATTGTAATAATAGTATTCTTATGGATGGATAAAGTAAATGAATGTTAATAGTTGTTTATTATTTGCATATGAACTTACTAAGCTTTATTGCTTACTCCTCTTCCTTTCCTATCTCTTATAGGTGAATTTAGCTATCTCGGGTTGGAGTTCACCGGAGATGCTATGACACTATCAAGTTATCATTTGGGTATAAGTGAATGCAAGTATTTTAAGTTTATGGCATGTATAGGGACTTGGTCTATTGATTAATTATGTCATTGTTAATGTGGCCAATATGTGTTAGCTTATAATGATTATGGTCCAATTTGTGTATAGCCATGAATATTGGCTTATATTGATGATACGATTATGCATGTGCTTATGTCTTTGAGATGTGGTTTGTGGTTGTGTGTATGTGATGGGTTATGTTATTAGTGATGAATGCTTGTTGATATTGTATTGGCATGTATTGGTCATAATTGTGGATGTTTTGGTTGCCTAAGTATGTTATGTTTTGTGCCTTTGAATTGATATGAGTGTATGTGTGAATAAGGGTGGCAAATGGCTTGGTAAATAGCATTTAATTTGTCCACACAGTTTGTCCCCATGGGCGTGTGATCCGGCCGTGTATCCCTTGCATATTAATTTTTGGCAAAATAGAATGTCCAGTTGCCACCACACAGGCAGAGACATGGGGATGGGTCACAGCCGTGTGGAGGACACAGCCTAAGCACACGGGTGTGTGACTTGGCCGTATGACCTCAATTTAATGATGACGTCATAAATAGAATGCACTTTAAGATAGACACGGCCTGAAGCACGGGCGTGTGATATGCCACACGGGCGTGTCCCTTAACCACACGGGTGTGTGGTCCTGTTTCATGATGAAAATCTTTTAAGTTTCCCAAAAGTTTCTAAAGTTCTCGGTTTAGTCCCGAACCACTCCTAATGTATGTTTTGGGCCTCATGGGCTCATATAAGGGACAATATGCATGTGAATGAATGATTTTAAATTGAATGAAATTTTATGGCCCAATTTTGTATGTTTACTTATGTTTCAGTCCGGTAACGCCTCGTACCCTGTTCTAGCATCTAATACTAGTAAGGGGTGTTACAGTTTTGTCGTCCCACCTCCTTACATGAGGGGTTTTGGGCCTTTCTTACATCGATTCCAATTATGAGTACTTCTTTTGCCTTTTTGACCCAGTACTTTGTAATGTGATTCAATCTGATTCAATTTTTCTATTTCCCAAAATAAACTTTAATATTTATATATAAAACAATTTTCTCATACCTATTTTACCCCCAACAAAAATTTGACGATTTTACCTATTGTAAAATTTTGACGATTTTACTCCTTTAAAATTTTGAGAAAATATGTTCAATATTTCACAAGCAACATGTTCATTATGACCAAATAGTTTATTTTTATTTTCGGGCTTTAAAACAGTCCAAAAACATAAGCTCATTCTTCCATCATTTTTTAAGTAATCCTATATAGGATTGCTAGTTTCCATTTCCATTTTATTTCCATTTCCATTTTGAAAACCCACATTCATTTCCAAATGATTTTTATTTCTCCATTTCGGAGAAAACTATAATCATCCTTGAATGTTTCCATTTCTCTTTTCCTATTCATTTTGTTCACTTCTATTCAAATATGTAATTCATTTCTAGTTTTAACGAGCTAGCGAAGGGACTGGTCAAACATATGTAGGTGAGGCTCAAATGATTTATAATTAAGTTTTGGAATATAAAAGCATATAATCCATAGTTCTCTATAAATACTTGAGTATATGCTTAACTGTTTTCTAGTGTCTTGGACCTGAATTCGCCTGATATCGACTTACCAACCCCACTGCAAAACATATATATGGGCTTGTGCATAGCAAAGAATACATGAGACTTTCTACTGCCGAAGCATACAAATGTTTTCTCTCTCTTTCGCTATCTTAGGACATTCTTATAAAGAGATATAAAATCTTGATACAGAAGGTTGATTTTCATTTTTTGAATAGGTTATTGCATAATGCTCCAGTATCTTATCTATGTATGAAGCCTAAGATAGTGCTATCACTTTGTTCTTTCGATCCCTTAGGATTCAAATACCTAGAATGAAATTAGCTTCTCCCAAGTCATTCATGCTAAATTGTTGGGTTAGCCACAGTTTAACCAATAACAATGTCCCTACATCATTTTCAATGAGTAGAATGTCATCGACATATAGAATGAGAAATACCACCTTTCTATCTCCTAAATGTTTGAAAACACAAGGCTCATCTAGATTTTCTCAAATCCAATAGTCTTAATTGCTTGATCAAATCTTTGATTCCATGAGCGGGATATGAAATCCCGATTTAGAAGGTTGATTTCCCTTTATTAAATTGGTCATTGTATAACGCTCCAATATCTTATCTATTTATGAAGCATGGGACAGTGTTATCACTTTGTTCTTTCGATCCATTAAGATTCGAATACCTAGAACAAAATTAGATTCTCCCAAGTCCTTCACTGTAAACTGTTGGGTTAACCATAGTTTAACCAGTGACAATGTCCCTACATAATTTCTAATGAGTTGAATATCATCGACATATAAAACGAGAAAGACCACCTTTCCATCCCTTAAATATTTGTAAACACAAGGTTCATCTACATTTTTCTCAAATCCAAAATTCTTGATCACTTGATCAAATATTTGATTCCATGAGCAGGATGTTGCTTAAGTCCATATATGGATCTAAACAGTTTGAAAATTTTATGCTTGTTTCCTTTAGCTATATATCCGATAGGGTGCATCATGTAGATGCTCTCTTCAAGATAGTTGTTCAAAAACATTGTCTTAACATCCATTTGTCAGATCTCGTAATCGAGAGCTGCCACAATGGATAGTAATATGCAAATTGAATTGAGTATGACAATCGGAGAGAAAGTTTCTTTGTAATCGATACATTCTTTTTGAGTATAACCTTTTGCTGCAAGTCTAACCTTATAAGTTTCCACATTTCCATCTATATTTCTTTTCCTCTTGTAGATTCACTTATACCCTATGGATTTTATCTCTTTCGGTAAGTCTACAAGTTCCCACACTGAGTTGGAATACATAGAGTCCATCTCAGCTTTCATAGCTATTTCCCAGATTTTGGAATTAACACTCTGTATCGCTTCGTTATATGTGAGTGTGTCATCATCATCCTGTTCGGTAGACTTAGTGTTAAGAACACTTCTTTACTGTGACGAAGCTCTCTATGCTACTAATCATTTGCATATCTACTATTAGAAGTTGGTTCTGGAATCGTTCCGTAGGATTTTGTATATTTCTCGAAAGCTCCTTAAGTACTTCTTTACTCTGAGGTTTGAAATCATTCATGTAACTTTATTCAAGGAAAGTAGCATGAGTTGACACTATAACAATTTACTTTTTTGGGTTATGAAATAAACCACTATTTGTTCCTTTTGGATATCCTATGATAAACCGTAATTTATACTTATTTTTATCCCATGCTTAGCGCATTTACGGATGATTTCTCCTTAGATTTGGTGAATTTGATGCTCCTAATCCTCTAGTTTCATGTTTTATACTTAGGTGAGCATAGGAGAGTAAAAATAGCGCGAAACGGGCTGAAAATGGAGAAAATGGACCCACATGGGAAAACAACACGACCGTGTCAATTTGGCAGGATCGAAGCACGACTTACACAGGTAGACCCCATGCCCATGCCTATTTAACAGCCTTGACCATGGGCTGGAGTAATCGCATCGGAAAAGGCCAATTTTTAGGGCTCTTAGGCATTCAAAAGCCTATTTAAACACTTGAGGAGACACTTAGGAGGATGATGCAGAGTAGGAAGCAAGGAATTACTCAAGGAAAGCCGATTGATCCATCTCAAGAGTTGGATCATCATCAAGACTAGAGATCTCCTTCAAGTTCCTTGAGGAGTTTTGGGTTTTCTTATGTTTTGTTATCTTTATGCTTTTGAGATGTTTTCTTTCATAAATATGAACTAAATCCCCTAAATACCTAAGGGGAATGAAACCTAAGACATATCTTGTTATTATTATCTGAATTGTATGATAAATATTTGACTTGTTCTTAATTATGTGTTCTTAATTCTTGTTTTAATATTCCAGGATATTGATTCAAGTTAACACTCTTATTCAGAGGAGGAATAGACCCTGTTTAAGAGTAAAGTTATCATAATTAAGCGGAGTTGATTGCGCACCTAGAGATAGGGTGACAAGATTTTACCGGATTAGGGTGAAATTTAATAAGGGAATCCATAGATCGAGTTAATGCAATTCTAGGGTGTTAATTAGAAAGAGATTTCAATTATTCAACCTAGGGTTAGACGTTATTAGTCTTGAGAAAGATAATAATATAACTTAGGGATTTCTACGGATCAAGTCAAATGAATAAATCGTCTGATTCAGAATCAAATAACAAGTGAAGTCTAGGTGGATTTTTCCTTAGGTATTGTCTCAATCAATCGAATTTTTCCAAAAGTATTTTCCCGAGTTTTCTTTCTGTGCATTCTTAGTTAGTAATTAGTTTAGATAACCAAACCTCTTAATTTTTAGGTTAGATAATAAAAAGGAAGTAAATACTAGCACTCGTAGTTCCTTTGGGTTCGACAATCCGGTCTTGCTGAACTATACTACTGTTCGATAATTACACTTGCCTTAATCGTGATAATAAGTTAGTCTCAAGAACAATTCATTTATAAATCTTTAAAACCTGTTACGAATATCACGCAATCAAGTTTTTGGCGCCGTTGCCGGGGAACTAAGATATTAGGAACACTCGACTTTTAATACTTTAGCCATTTTACTTTTATTGCAATTTAAGTTTTTATTTTCTTTTCTAATTCTTCATTTATTTTCTTCAATAGGTTTTTCTAGTTTATGACCAGAAGAAGCCCGTCAGGATCACTACTTTTTAACGGTGAGTGTAACACCCCAAACCCGGCCCAGACGTTACGGCCGAATTCGGCGTGTCACATTGAAGTGTTTTTCGAAAACCATGTTTTCATTGAAAACCCTTCTTGATGTAAAACTCATTGGAGCGTTATTGTAAAACTCATGTTTTAATTAAAAATCTTTGAAAAGAATATTTTCGTTATAGATTAAAGTGAATGGAAGCTGTGCACCAGGTAGGAAGCCAGAAAAGAGGAGGTGAGTCTATTGGATTGCTTAAGTACCAAGCTCTTCATGGATCCAATCCTAGACATGCACACATCCATTGCCACACTTAAAGCGTATTACTTGTCCACGAACAACAAATTAAGTTTAAGTCCATTTAAAATATTTATTTCCTTTGAAAATATTTACGTTGCGGAAGCTTTGCTCGAAAATCGTGATATTTTTAAAATAAGTAATTTTATAAAACGCGCCCTAGAGCTAACCAATTTAATAACCCAAAATATTAAAAATAATAAAAAGAGCGGCCTTATTACAACTTAAACCAGAATAAAAATGATCAAAATAATAAATGCGAAACTTATTTTAAAGAAAACAGAAACTTAATCTTCGTGGCCACTCTGAATCCCGCCCAGCTCCAAGTCCACCAACTAGGGCTCACCTGCAAGGATGGAAGAGAAAGGGGGTGAGTTTGGAAAACTCAGTGTGTAAAGTATCCCAACCAGAGCCCAAATCAGTTCAAGCTTTACTGGGCCTAAGCCCTATTCAAAAATCAGAGTTATCTGGGCCTTAGCCCATATCAGTATTAATCTCGGCCATAGCCCTATTACAATATCAGAGCATACTGGGCCTAGCCCATATCAGTATCAGTCTGGGCCGTAGCCCTATTACAAGTCGAGATATATTGGGTCTTGCCCATATTAACACAGTTAGGCCCATTTTAATACAGTTGGCCCATAATAAAACAGTCTCATATGATTAATGCATGATAACCCCATCCAACCCTGCACTTGCCTCCGTCCATCCCTACACTTCCTGTGGGGAATAAATCACCCACGCCATCCCTACACTTACAGTGTTAGCACCGGTTGCGGCACTAACTATAATCCGCAGCAAAGCTGCTTATATCAGAATATGTGGCACAACCACCAGAACGGGTTCTTCCTCCATAACAAAACCCAACCCCATGCAACAGATATACATGTCATGGCATATAACAAACAGAATCAGAATATCATGCATTTCAGTCAAAATTAACCCTAGGGGTATAACGGTCATTTTGCATCTAGGGGTAAAATGGTAATTTTCATACTTAGGGGTATTTTAGTAAAATTTACTATTCTAAAGTTTACATACATATTATAACCATAACACATTAACAGAAGCACTTACTGAACGTTTTTACCGAATTGGGCCCGTTGGCCCACTAACCCGTTTTCGGCCCATTAAGCCCAAATATACCGAAGTGCACGAAATTGCGCACTCTGCAATCATACTGCTTGAGATTACCAAAATTAACAACCAAACCACCTCACGAGCACTTGCACGTTCGCAAGTTCACAAATGCCGGCTTTTCGGCTTTTGCCGATCTAGTCAATGAGTGGGTGTCGTTTACACACCTGTTTTAAGACGAAACTTTGACGAGTTCCACACACGAGTTGCCTACAATCAGTTACTAACACGTTAAACTATGAATCCATAACAACTTAACACATCAAACCCTTACCATATTTGGCCCTTAACACCTTAGGCACTAAAGTTCTTATCTTTGCCGGAAAAGTGGACTATGTAACACCCCTTACCCGTATCCGTCGCCGGAACAGGGTACGAGGTATTAACAAATTATAGTATATGCTACTAAATAAAACCCAACAAAAATATGGCGTGCAATTTGATCATGGATCATTATAACATATGCCATTAACAATACAAACCAACTTTAAAGGCTTCGTACAAAATGATTAGTTTGATACTATAAGTAGTAATTTAAACCTAGACAATTATGACACGTAACAAAATAACTAAGTCACCTATACATGCCATATTTCAAAATGTTGAGTTCAGATACCAAGAGTATTGATAGTGCGGGCAGATCTTCTACGATCTCTGACTCCTGCGCTAGCTGGATGACACTATAAGACAAAGGAGAGAAAAGAAAGTAAGCTTATAGCTTAGTAAGTAAGTATATAAATAACAAATAAGGAATCTAATATGTTTACAACATAACTCAATTACATCCTATTTTTAATTTTACTGTTTACTCCAATTTGATCAAGCTGTCCCTCCTGCGTCATGATCACTAAATAAAGCATAACTCGAGTTACGAAACTAGAAATTTAAATCTATAAAATTTCCATGAATCTAGACTCATAAAACTTCTTACAATTTTTTTCTAGAATTTTTGGTTTAGCCAATTAGTACAGTTTATTAGTTAAAGTTTCCCCTGTTACACAGCTCAACTGATCTGGCCTCTGTTCATTACGAATTGAATTTCTCTCTATACACAATTCAAATAACCATGAAAACTGTTTCATTTAAAACTAGACTCAATAAGAAATTTAGGAATATAAACTATATTTATTAATTTGTTTTGTACAATTTTTAATAATTTTTCAAAGTTGAAACAGGGGATCACATAGTCATCCTGAACAAGTCTCACACAATTGTAAATATCTCAAAATATAGAATTCCTTTGATTTGTATGTTTCTTTTATATGAAAATATACTCATTAAGCTTTAATTTCACATCTCATTCAACCTCTAATTAAATTCCTTCTATTTTTGGTGAATTTTCAAAATCACGTCACTGCTACTGTCCAAAACAGTTTTAATGCTAATTTCACTCTTTCACACATTCTTTATACTAACCTCATTTTAACTTACATATATATATACCACAAGTCATTTTCACCACATTTCATGGATCACAACTGTAGGTCCATGACTACAATGTCACCACAAAACCATCCCGTTGAACAATTTGGATTAATCCTCGATACTTGCTGGTTTCAGCACACAGCTCCACCATCATATTTCATTTAATTCGGCTCTCTTGTACACATGGTGAACACTTAGTACCACTCATGCGACCTAGCCGATTTGTCTCGTAGCTCTCTTGTCTACATGGTGTCCTTCACTTGGAATCACGCATTCGACCTAGCTACATTTATCTCTCACGTAGCTCTCTTATCTACATGGGATACATCCCGTATCACACATGTGACCTAGCTACTATATACTATCTCGTAGCCTTCTTGTACACATGATGTGCACTCGGCACCATACATGTGACCTAGCTACGCTCCCTCTATTTTATTCGATTTTTCCGAATGTTCAACCGTGATCTCTCTCTCTATTACTTATTTCCATTCTTCCAATAGTCGATTTATACTTCAACATCAGCTAATATATATAATAGGCTGAAATATAAGAATGTAAATGAAATTAATGTATTATTTACATACAAACTTACCTCGGTGCAAAATATGGGAATTTTGCAATTTAGTCCAAAACTTTCTCCTTCCCCCGTTCGAGGTCGATTCCACGCCTTTCTTGATCTATAACAACATATTTAGCTCATTTAACACTCGAACTATTTATTTTAATCCAAAAATCACATTATACAAAATTACATTTTTGCCCCCTAACTTTTATAAAATTATGATTTTTCCCCAAGGCTCGAAAATTTAATTTCAACCCTTATTCTTATGTTTAATGACCTACTGATCATTTTTCTCTTCTATGGCAACATCAAATTCTCACTCTAACACATAGTTATGAACAATAGGTATTTTTATCGATTATGCCGTTTTGCTCGTTTTCGTTAAAAATCGCTTAGAAAAGATCGTTCTCCTAACTTCAAACATTCATATTCTACCATCAAACAACAAAATACATGCCTATCATTCATGGGTAAATTTTTAAACATAAACCCTAACTCGAACTAATGGTAGAAATAAGTAAACCGAGCTACGAGGATTTCAAAAATGTGAAGAACATTAAAAACGGGGCTTGAAATCACTTACTATGAAGCTTGAAAGTTGAAGAAACCCTAGCTATGAGGAGAGCAATTTTTGGCAGCAACTAATGAAGATGATAACCAATTTTGTGTTATTTTTCCCATTTTATTTCATTTAATATACAAATGACCAAAATGTCCTTACTACTAAACTTTCAAAAAATTTCCCTCCATGTCCAACTTTTGTCCATAACTTAAGAATGGGTCAAATTGCTATTTAAGACCTCCTAGTTAATATCCCAAAGCAATTTTATACTAAAAACTTCTAAAACACGAGTTTTACAATTTATTCGATTTAGTCCCTAATCTCAACTTAAGCGCGAAATGCACTGAATTTCATCACGAAATTTTCATGAAATCATGAAATCATATCATAAACCCCAAAATAATTATAAAAAAATTATTTCTATCTCGGATTTGTGGTCACGAAACCACTATTCCGATTAGGCCCTAATTCGGGTTGTCACAATTCTCCCCCCTTTAGAGATTTTCGTCCCCGAAAATCTTACCGGTAAAGAGGTTCGGGTACTGTTTCCTCATAGCTTCCTCGAGTTCCCACGTAGCCTCTTCTATCCCATGTCTGTGCCACAATACTTTCACTAAGGCTATACTTTTATTTCTTAACTGTTTAATTTCTAGAGCCAAAATCTTTATTGGTTCCTCCTCATAGGTCATATCCGGTCGAATCTCAATTTCTGTTGGAGAAATCACATGTGAAGGATCAGAACGATAACGTCGCAACATTGATACATAAACACGTTATGAATTCTTTCTAACTCTGCCGGTAAGGCCAACTGATATGCCACTGGTCCAATCCTCTCAGTAATCTCGTACGGCCCAATAAAACGCGGACTCAACTTGCCTTTTCGGCTAAATCTCAGAATCTTTTTCCATGGTGACACCTTCAAGAACACTTTATCACCCACCTGAAATTCAATCTCTTTTCTTTTTAAATCTGCATATGACTTTTTTCGATCTAAAGAAGCTTTCAAGCAATCCCGAATTACTTTTATTTTCCCTTCGGTTTCTTTAACTAGATCAACTCCATGAATCTGTTTCTCACTAAGTTCTGTCCAATATAAAGGAGTCCGACACTTACGACCATACAAGGCTTCGTACGGTGCCATTTGTATACTTAACTGATAACTGTTATTGTAGGCAAATTCAATCAAAGATAGATATTTCTCCCAACTACCTGCAAATTCTAAGACACAGCATCTAGGCATATCCTCGAGTACCTGGATTACTCTTTCCGACTGACCATCTGTTTGTGGATGAAACGCAGTACTAAAGTTCAATTTTGTACCCAAAGCTTCTTGTAACTTTTTCCAAAATCTCGAGGTAAATCTCGGATCTCTATCTGATATTATAGACATAGGTACTCCGTGCAACCTCACAATTTCAGCAATATATAATTCAGCTTATTTATCAAGTGAGTAATCGGTACGTACTGGTATAAAGTGGGCTGACTTTGTTAATCTATCAACCACTACCCAGACAGCATCCTTCTTTTTAGGAGTTAAAGGCAAACCGGTTACAAAATCCATGGTAATCTTGCCCCATTTCCACTCAGGCACCATTACCGGTTGAAGTAATCCTGAAGGCACTTGATGTTCAGCTTTTACTTGTTGACAGATCAAACACTTGGTTACAAATTCAGAAATGTCCCTTTTCATACCTGGCCACCAATACAACTTCTTTAAATCATTATACATTTTTGTGCTACCAGGGTGAACTGATAAACAACCACTGTGCGCCTCATGTAATATTTTCTGAATCAATTCATCATTTTTCGGTACACATATCTTGTCTCGAAACATCAAACAGTCATCTGGTCCAACTCGAAAATCTAAGTTGTAACCTGATTCGCATTGAGTTCTCTTGGTTCGCAACTCACTATCATTCTTTTGAGCATCACAAATCAATTGGAGAAATAACGGTTTAGCCCTCATTTCTGCTAAGATTGACCCATCATCAGACAATGCTAACCCCGTATTCATGGCTCTCAAAGTAAAAAGAAATTTCCTGCTCAAGGCGTCAGCAACTACATTTGCTTTTCCCAGATGATAATCAATCACTAGATCATAATCCTTTAATAATTCAAGCCATCTCCTCTATCGCAGATTCAAATCCTTTTGATTCATCAAATACTTCAAACTTTTGTGATCAGTAAAAATTCGGCATTTTTCACCATACAAATAATGTCGCCAAATCTTCAAGGCAAAGACAATAGTGGCCAATTCCAAATCATGTGTAGGATAGTTCTTCTCATGCGGTTTTAACTGTCTCGAAGCATAAGCTACCACTTTACCCTCTTGCATCAACATACATCCAAGGCCTGTCAATGATGCATCACTATAAATTACGAACTCCTTTCCTGGCTCGGGCTGTACTAAAATTGGTGCTTCAGTCAATCATGCTTTCAACTTTTCAAAACTCTGCTGACATTTATCAGTCCATTCAAACTTAACATTCTTTTGCAACAACTTAGTCATAGGAGAGGTAATCATCGAAAATCCCTCAACAAAACGTCTATAATACCCGGCTAAGCCTAAAAAGCTTCTAACCTCGGATACATTCTTTGGCGGTTTCCAATCAACGATCGCAGAAATCTTGCTTGGATCCACCCGAATACCATCAACTGAGACTATATGTCCCAAAAATCCGACTTCACGAAGCCAGAACTCACTTTTACTGAACTTAGCAAACAGTTTCTTTTCTCTCAAGATCTGCAATATGGTTCTCAAGTGTTCGACATGTTCAGACTCATCCCGAGAATAAATTAGAATGTCATCTATAAACACTACTACAAACTTATCTAAATATGGTCAAAAGATCCTATTCATTAAGTCCATAAATATAGCTGGAGCATTTGTTAAGCCAAAAGGCATCACAAGAAACTCATAATGTCCATACCTTGTCCTAAAGGCGGTTTTCGGCACATCCGACTCCTTAACTCTCAACTGGTAGTAACCAGACCTCAAATCGATCTTTGAAAACACTGTGGCCCCCTTTAACTGATCGAATAAATCATCAATCCTCGGCAATGGGTACTTGTTCTTTATAGTCACCTTATTAAGCTGACGGTAATCAATGCAAAGTCTCATTGAACCATCCTTCTTCTTTACGAACAATACAGAAGCACCCCAGGGAGAGAAACTCAGTCTCACAAATCCCTTGTCTGTTAACTCCTGCAACTGAGCCTTCAATTCTTTTAATTCAGTCGGAGCCATTCTATATGGAGCAATCGAGATCGGTGCAGTACTCGGTAACAAATCAATGGCAAACTCTATCTCTCTGTTTGGAGGCAACCCAGGCAATTCCTCTGGAAATACATCTGGAAACTCACAGACTATCGGTACTGATTCAAACTTCAGTTGAGGCAACTCAGTATTCATTACATAAGCCAGATAAGCTTCACACCCTTTCCTCATGTATCTGTGCAGACATGTGCGAAATCACCAGAGGCAATTTATTTGATTCATCTGTTTCAACCCACAGAATTTCTCCATTTTCACATTTCAACTCTAGTGTTTTTTGTTTACAATCTACCTTGGCATCATACAATGTCAACTAGTCCATTCCCAAGATAACGTCAAACTCATCAAATGGTAATAGCATCAAATTAGCCGGAAAACAGTGACCTTGAATCATTAATGGGCAATTCTTGCAAACCTTGTCAACTAGCACATATTGGCCTAAGGGGTTCGACACTTTAATCGTAAACTCAGTAAACTCAACAGGCAACTTTTTATTAGATACTAAATTCATACAAATATAGGAATGAGTGGACCCGGGATCAATCAATGCAATAACAATAGTATCATAAAGAGAAAATGTACCAGTAATGACATCGGGAGATGATGCATCTTCTCGGGCACGTATAGCATAAGCTCTAGCAGGTGCTCTAGCTTCTGATCTTGCCGTTGAATCTTTCATCGCAGTTTTACTGCTAGTCCCACCTCCAGTATTTCTCGGTGGTCTACCTCTACTAGCGGTGGTATTCTGTCTAGCACTCTGAAATCTTTCTTCTTTAACTTTCTCCGGACAGTCTCTAATAAAATGCTCGCGAGAATCGCACCTGAAACAAGCTCGCTGGGTTCCCCAACACTCACCATAATGTTGCCTGCCACATTACTGACACTCGGGCTTTCTAGGTCGCACATTACCCATACTTGCCACTGAAGTAGCTTGAGCTTTAGACCCCGAATATGCTCTACCACGATCTCTGTGTGAATCCCCAGTTGAAACTGTCATTCGAGGGTTTGTCTCTTTGGACCTCTTTGATTGAGATTGAAATGGCTTGCTTATCAACCTTTTTTTGGCATCTCGAGCCTCAATAGCAGCTTTTCTTCTTTCTTTGTTCAATTCTTCAGCTTTAAGAGCTCGATCAACCAATACTACAAATTATTTCAACTCCAAAATTCCTACAAGCACTTTAATGTCCTCATTTAGCCCATCTTCAAACCTTCTGCACATAATGGCCTCGATGGACACACATTCTTGGGCATACTTGCTGAGTCTCACAAATTCGCGTTCATACTCTGCTACAGACATCTTGCCCTGCTTCAATTTAAGGAACTCCTTCTGTTTTTGATCAATAAATCGTTGACTTATGTATTTCTTTTTAAATTCTTCCTGGTATACATCCCAAGTAACTCTTTCTTTTGGCACCACTGCTACCAAAGTCTTCCACCAGTGGTAGGCCGAATCTCTCAAAAGTGATACAGCACACTTTAAGCTCTCCTCGGGTGTACATGAGAGCTCATCAAATACACGGGTAGAATTTTCAAGCCAAAATTCCGCTTTCTCAAGATCATCATCGATCTTTTCTCTAAACTCTTCAGCCCCTTGTTTTCGAATCTTGTCAACCGGAGGCTTGTTCATTCTTACCAAATCTATGCCTTGAGCAGCTACAGGAATCGTCTGAGGTATAGGAGGGGTGGAGGAGGTTGAGCATTTGGATTTGCTCGAATAAATTCAGTATACCAATTGTTCATCATTTGGAGAAAGGCATCCCGAGCCTCATCTCTCTGTCTCAATGTCTCAGGTCTACTTTCCACAGGCGCGGTTCCTTGTGCGGGAGCCGGCGCATTACTAGCAGCATCATCAGCTGCAGTTCCTTCAGGATCTATTACTATATTAAAACAAAACACAGTTTAGAATAATCAGGAGTCACCACACTATCACAATATTTTTATGGCATGTATAACTAGACTTTTACACACACTTTATTAGTCCGAGAACCGACTAAACCATAGCTCTGATACCACTAAATGTAACACCCCTTACCTGTATCCGTCGCCGGAACAGGGTACGAGGTATTAACAAATTATAGTATATACTATTAAATAAAACCCAACAAAAATATGGCGTGCAATTTGATCATGGATCATTATAACATATGCCATTAACAATACAAACCAACTTTAAAGGCTTCGTACAAAATGATTAGTTTGATACTATAAGTAGTAATTTAAACCTAGACAATTATGACACGTAACAAAATAACTAAGTCTGTTATACATGCCATATTTCAAAATGTTGAGTTCAGATACCAAAAGTATTGATAGTGCGGACGGATCTTCTACGATCTCTGACTCCTGTGCTAGCTGGATGACACTATAAGAGAAATGAGAGAAAAGAAAGTAAGCTTATAGCTTAGTAAGTAAGTATATAAATAACAAATAAGGAATCTAATATGTTTACAACATAACTCAATTATATCATATTTTTAATTTTACTGTTTACTCCAATTTGATCAAGTTGTTCCTCCTGCTTCATGATCACTAAATAAATCATAACTCGAGTTACGAAACTTGAAATTTAAATTTGTAAAATTTCCCTGAATCTAGACTCATAAAAATTCTTACAAATTGTTTTCTAGAATTTCTGGTTTAGCCAATTAGTACAGTTTATTAGTTAAAGTTTCCCCTATTACACAGCTCAACTGATCTGACCTCTGTTCATTATGAATTGAATTTCTCTCTGTATACAATTCAAATAACCATGAAACTTGTTTCGTTTAAAACTAGACTCAATAAGAAATTTAGACATATAAACTATATTTATTAATTTGTTTTTTACAATTTTTAATGATTTTTCAAAGTTGAAATAGGGGATCACATAGTCATCCTAAACAAGGCTCACACAATTGTAAATATCTCAAAATATAGAATTCCTTTGCTTGCTCTATTTCTTTTATATGAAAATAGACTCATTAAGCTTTAATTTCACATCTCATTCAACCTCTAATTAAATTCCTTCTATTTTTGGTGAATTTTCAAATTCACGTCACTGCTACTGTCCAAAACAGTTTTAATGCTAATTTCACTCTTTCACACATTCTTTATACTAACCTCATTTTAACTTACATATATATATACCACAAATCATTTTCACCACATTTCATGCATCACAAGTGTAGGTCCATGACTACAATGTCACCACAAAACCATCCCGTTGAACAATTCGGATTAATCCTCGATACTTGATGGTTTCAGCACACAGCCCCACCATCATATTTCATTTAATTCGGCTCTCTTGTACACATGGTGAACACTTAGTACCACTCATGCGACCTAGCCAATTTGTCTCATAGCTCTCTTGTCTACATGGTGTCCTTCACTTGGAATCACGCATGTGACCTAGCTACATTTATCTCTCACGTAGCTCTCTTGTCTACATGGGATACATCCCGTATCACACATGTGACCTAGCTACTATATAGTATCTCGTAGCCTTTTTGTACACATGATGTGCACTCGGCACCATACATGTGACCTAGCTATGCTCCCTCTATTTTATTCGATTTTTCCGAATGTTCAACCGGGATCTCTCTCTATTACTTATTTCCATTCTTCCAATAGTCGATTTATACTTCAACATCAGCTAATATATATATAATAGGCTGAAATATAAGAATGTAAATGAAATTAATGTATTATTTACATACAAACTTACCTCGGTGTAAAATATGGGAATTTTGCAATTTAGTCCAAAACTTTCTCCTTCCCCCATTCGAGGTCGATTCCACACCTTTCTTGATCTATAACAACATATTTAACTTATTTAACACTCGAACTATTTATTTTCATCCAAAAATCACATTATACAAAAATTACATTTTTGCCCCCTAACTTTTATAAAATTATGATTTTGCCCCAAGGCTCAGAAATTTAATTTCAACCCTTATTCTTATGTTTAATGACCTACTGATCATTTTTCTCTTCTATGGAAACATCAAATTCTCACTCTAACACATAGTTATGAACAATAGGTATTTTTATCGATTATGCCGTTTTGCTCGTTTTCGTTAAAAATCGCTTAGAAAAGATCGTTCTCCTAACTTCAAACATTCATATTCTACCATCAAACAACAAAATACATGCCTATCATTCATGGGAAAATTTTTAAACATAAACCCTAACTCGAACTAATGGTAGAAATAAGTAAACCGAGCTACGAGGATTTCAAAAATGTGAAGAACATTAAAAACGGGGCTTGAAATCACTTACTATGAAGCTTGAAAGTTGAAGAAACCCTAGCTATGGAGGAGAGCAATTTTCGGCAGCAACTAATGAAGATGATAACCAATTTTGTGTTATTTTTCCCATTTTATTTCATTTAATATACAAATGACCAAAATGCCCTTACTACTAAACTTTCAAAAAATTTCCCTCCATGTCCAACTTTTGTCCATAACTTAAGAATGGGTCAAATTGCTATTTAAGACCTCCTAGTTAATATCCCAAAGCAATTTCATACTAAAAACTTCTAAAAAACGAGTTTTACTATTTATTCGATTTAGTCCCTAATCTCAACTTAAGCGTGAAATGCACAGAATTTCATCTCTAAATTTTCACGAAATCATGAAATCATATCATAAACCCCAAAATAATTATAAAAAAATTATTTCTATCTCGAATTTGTGGTCACGAAACCACTATTCCGATTAGGCCCTAATTCGGGTTGTCACAGACTAGATCTAATTCTGGTCGTTCCAAATATCCAAGCCCTCGATTAGTAGCCTTTAATCCACACTAGAGCAAAACAAATCAAATAACACCACTAAACCCTTTTAGTTTAGTCGACAACCACCCTATGTATATAGGGGTTTTCAGCTTTTCTTAAACCACAAGATACAAATGGAAAGAAGGTTCGAATACTTACCAAGAGATCTACTCGTTGAAGAACGTTCCAAATACCTTCCTACCCCAGATCCATTGTGAATCCAACTTAAACGTGCGTAGAAAATAGATCTAAATATTAATTCCCAAATCACTAAAATATGAGGCTTTTCGGCTTTTGGATCTATCCTAGAATATGGCTATTGCGATCTAAAAGAAAAAAATAGGTGACGATAAGTTCACCATCGAAGAGACAATCAGTAGAGGAAGAGATGTAAGATTCTGAATCTGATCTGTTGGGTGTGTGTACATATCTGCTTCTATCTTATTGTCGATTGACGTGTTCATTATTTCTATGGGATTGAATGCATTCACACACTTGCATAAAGTATTTTGGGTTGGTTGTGAAGAGAAGAAAGATTGATCATATTCTGATCTGGCAGTTTAATTGCAGGGCTATTCATATAACGATTTACCGCACTATACCGCATGTACGCCAGCTTTGCTGTGTACCATTATCTGATTTGGCAGTTTAAACTGCAACATGATTGTATAATGGATTTCTGCATTGCATTGTACTACGTATATGCCAGCCCTACTGCGTATTAATATTTGAGTGGCTTAGTCCACATACATGGTGTGTAGGGTTGGATGGGCCTTTCGAGGTCCTATGTGGTGTGTTTTGATTGGATTAGCTTAATCAGCTCCTATGGGGTGTGATCGGGAGATGGAGAGGTGTGTTGGCTGGATGGGTGGGTTTTATTACTTGACTGCACTTCATATGCATCTATTTGAAATGTTCTGGGTTTAAGATTATCTAATTGTATTCTGTCTGACTGTGTGTGACTTGGTGTGCTTGAGTTGTTAGGTACTGTTGGGACGTTGGTTCCAAGTATGCTTTCTGACTCTGTGAGTGTCTGTAAGTTTGTTGCACACTGGAACTAAGTTCTATAATTCTGTTTTAAGTCTTGTTTTAAACTCACACTGAGCTCGTGTAGCTCACCCCTTAGTGTTTCCCCTTGTAGTTACACTCGGTTTCGGTTGCTAGACTCGGCATGTGGAGGTCTCGGGCAATCTCAGTTGAAAATAATTTATCAGTTATCTTTCTAGTTTTGATTTATCATTTTAATTTGTAGGGTTTTATAAAACTGTGGTACAAGTTCTGCTTTAAATTTTCAATCGTACATTTTATTTTGTACATTTATTAAACTTAATTATAACTTTTCTGATTGAAAGCTAACCTTTAAATGTTTTCAGTTTGTGAAACTTTAAAATGTTGTAGTGGAATTTGAGACAATTTGTTTTGGGTAAAATTCTCCTATGACCACTTCAGTGATTAATGTAACCTCCAAGATTTGGTCTAAACTTTTAGGTAGGCTTTTAGGGCGTTACACCGTGTGTGGCACACAATCGTGTGATAGCCTGTGTCTCAGGCCATGTGCTCCCTTAATAACCCCTAAAACAAGGAATTTCAAATATATTTCTTACCACCAAGCCATACCATTTATATCTACTTTCACATGCATAAATCACATTCAAAGTCACCTAAAACATGTAAAAAAATTCATTTAATATAAACCTAACCAATGTGCTTTCATTAGACACCACAACTGATTCAATTAAAACACATCAATTTCAAAACCATAACTCTATGGCTAAAACATACATCAGACACACACCAATTAGTTACTCCATTCTCAAATCATACCTCTTAGCCTTACTTCTTTACAAGACACACATAAGTGACCAATTTCACCTATTAACGTAAGCATATACCAACTAATGTCAGAACATATACATATGCAAATAAGTAAAGCATAAGCTCAAAACATTTTCACATGGTCAAGTTAGCAATATGCTTTTATTACATTCAAAACATATTGCTCCACCATTTCTTTCATAACTTCAAAAGACCATGTACAACAATTAACAAAATGTAATAAGGTACACCAAAGCTTGGCACAACCAAAAACATACCAAATTAACATACAACCCTATACATGCCATTTATAATCATTAGTCAATATTTTCAAAAGTTACCGATTGATGCATAGTGTGATTGTACTCCGACGTTGATTCCAACTATTTGAGCTTCTCGATGATCTACTAAGTAGAGAAAACAACTATGTACATAACTTATGTGTAATAAGTTAGATAAATGGAACTTAAACTTACCGAACATAAAATGATTAAGCCATTCAATCATTGATCACAAATCATATGGATACTTTTCTTTCTTATTCACAACATTCCATAGGGTTAGTACATATACTTAAAAATATATCAACCTATGAAACATGGTACATATCATGAAATGAATTTCAATATACAACAATTCATTACATGTTCAATTAGTTCCCTTTTCAATCCATATTTTTCCTTTTCATATGTACATTAAAATGAACCAATGCATACATACACCTTTCCATTTTATGCCTTAATCTCCACTGAATTACATATATTACATTTCCATTCCATATTCTCAACAACATAACTTATTTCATATACACACCTTTTTGTTTTAAACTTTAATTGTCTGTTGAACCAAATAGAATAACATAGGATATTCTGGAAATGATCACACAAAGTGTGCATTTACATGTAACTGTAACCATCTCTATAATGCTCACACGAGCTATGAATTGGCCTGCTCACACGGGCTATGGGTCGAGATGTTAACTACATGATGTGCTCAAATGAGCTATGGAGAATCCGCAACAAATGCAAGACCTTAGCCATGGGTAAGACATCCAAGACCAACACTCGAAACCGTATCCTAATGACATGTCATTTGTATCCTGAGAATTCTTAAGGTTCAAATGGGACACTTTTATATATCGATCCTTAACTTCTTTATTTATATCATTTCAATTATATACATCCATACAACTCACATTTTTCACAAATATCCATCAATTGCATAAACATTACAAATTAATCCAAATCACTAACTAACATGTGTAAATTCAATAATAATTAAACAAAATATAACATTAACTAATCATTCATTCAAATTAGAAATTAACCATTATACCATTATATGAACTTACCTTGATAGAAATGGTTACTAAAATGGAGTCGACAACTAGTCCGAAATTTTAGCTTTTCCTTGATTTAAGTCTAATTACGGCGTTTCTTGATCTAAATAATAATTCAACCTAATCAATACATTTCAAGCATTCTAACAAGTAGTTTTATGCAATTAAACCCTTCTATTATCAATTTACAAATTTACCCCCAACATTTTAACTTTTATACAATTTAGTCCCTAAACCCAAAACTTGCAAATTTAACATATTTAGCTAAAATTCATGTTAGCTGATTTTCATAGGATTCCTAAATAGCCTATATTCATCAAAATTTCACATTAAATCTCATGAATTTTACTCTTTTAACAAATTAATCATTTAACATTAAAATTACTAAAAATCACTTAACAAAATACTTCTATTATCAACCAAGCTTAGTAACCTATCAATTAAATTCACAAACACACTTAAACCATTCATGAAAAGTCCCTAAATTTTAACATTTTTACGAATTGACCCATGGGTTAGCTAGATTAAGCTAAAACGACCACAAAAACATAAAGATTATTAAAAATGGACCTCAAGCTGAGCCTCCCTTTCCCAAAAATGGTGTTTCTTTCAGTTCAGGAAGAACATAAAGAAAGAAAAATGTTTTGCTTGTTGTTTATTACTTATTACTTAATATTTACTTTAATTATTAATAGAATATATCAGATAATTTAACTAAAGTTGGCTACCAACCGTGCATAGTTTTTTCTTAAGGAATTATTACTACAAAAAACCTTGTGACCTTAATTTAACTATTTAGCACCTTTAACTAACAAAACTAAATTTTGCAACTTTTACAATTTAGTCCTTTTTACTTAATTGACTATTAAAATACTAAAATTTCTTAACCAAATTTTAATATGACCCTAATAACACTCCAAAAACATTTAATAAAATATTTAAGGACTCGGTTTTTATAAGCGAGGTCATGATACTTTATTTTTCAAAACCACTTGACCTAAATGACATACCACTTGAACCTAATTATTCTTTCAATTAACAAAAATCATTAAATCAAATGTCAATAATATTTTACTTGACTCATAAATATTAATTAATAATATGTTTAAACTCTCACGTTGGATTTGTGGCCTCAAAACAACTGTTTCTAATACTGTTGAAAAACGGGTTATTACAGTTTGATTAATATTTGATAAGATGTAGCATTATTGTAATTATCCGCATGTTTAGAGGAATCTGTGAATGATGAAATATTATATATTTTTATATAATTATTTTTTTTGCCAAAGTTGTGGTTCTTAGAAAATAGACCATGGACTATATCTTCACGTAGGATTTTTTTTTATTTCTAGAATTCTTGTGAGCAGGAAATGGACATAGGACATAAATGTATTTTTTTAAAAAAAGGAGGTCATAACAAGGAGAAGACTGAGCGATGGTGGCTGAAGACACAAGGAATGCCTTTTGATGAAAAACTATGTGATTTTTGTATTTCATTTGTTTTCTAAAAATAGAACCATGGAAACAATGGCTGACAATTTTATTTTATTACTCATCTCTTTATATATCTGTTTAATTATTATTTATGATGTAATTGTGATATATATGCATGAGATGATCCACATTTGATCTATTAAAGATAAGAAGTGTGGTAAGGAGAAAATACATGTGTTGTATTGGTCCATTCACTTCTTTAGGTTATTCGATTATTGTGAGAAATGTGGTAATGAGAATGTGCATATATAGGATTGGATCTTTAACAGCCCATTTTTCAAGAAAATCGGAACAGTAGTTTTAGGACCACAAATTGGATCCAAAATAATTTTTATTTTTATTTTACCATATGGCCCATAATATGATAGAAATGACGTGTGAAAATTTTGATATGAAAATTTTATTGATTTAGTGCCTAATTACAAGAAGGAATAAATTGCATAAAATGCGAAAGTTGAATTCTAGTAGCTATGAGAATCAAATAACTATGGAATTCAAAACTTATGGTCCTTATATGGTAATTAGACCATTAATAAAAGTATGTAGATTTTTTATGGTGACTCATCAATGAAATTATAAAAAAAGACAAGGGACTAAATTGAAAATACCAAAATACATGATTAATTAAAAAGATTAATAGAATTATATCATTTTTTTTCCATCTTCAACCTTGAAAACACATGGAAACCCTAGGAGAGAGAAAGTAAGCTTTCAAGGCCTAATTGGGTAAGTTCCTTTGTCCCATTTTTAGTAATTTCAATATTTTTGGGACTGGGATAGCTTAATCACTCTATTTGAGGGATTAATTTGAAAAGTTAACAAGTTATGAAAATGGGTCATGGATGTATTATGCTGAAAATTAGAAACTTATGGTAGAAAATGAAAGATTATTGATAGATAAACAACTTTTGCAAGGTGATTTTTTATGAAAACTTGATTTAAGGACTAAAATGTAAACTTGTAAAATTTGATGAAAAATTCTAAAATTTTATGTAAACATGTGCTGGAAAATTTGTAATGGGGCTTTGGTTAGGCTTGGAATAGGGATTAATTTGTACAAGATTCATTTTTCAAGCTTAGAGAGAAAATCAGAACTTTTGGAAAAGTTACGGGCGAAATGGTAATTTGGCCTAGGACATAAATTGAGTTCGTCTAAGTATGAAATGTATGAAATTGATGATTAAATTCATTTATATAGATCCAAAAAACACAAACTCGAGGTTAGATAGAGGAAAGGAAAAGATTTCGGATTAGTAGATTTTTACGCGAACAAGTGTCGAGGTAAGTTCATGTAAATTAATCAGATATGTAATTATGTAAACTGAATGTTGTATTGTATGTAATGTGATTTATGTTAATGTGCCTTACTTGTATGTTATGATCGAAAATTATACATGCTTGAAATGGTAATAAAAGGGTTAAGTCTTGATTGAATATTGAATTCCGATGAATGTATATGCTTTCCCGAAACTAATAAGGTCATGCATTTGTTGCAGATGGGATTTAGCTCGGATGAGTAATATGAATAACTTTGTTATATAAAGGATTTAGCCCAAATGGGTAATCTCGATATGATACCTCTCGAGCACATGTTATGATTAGGGATTAGCCTGGACTGGTAACCCTAATCGAGCTCTTGTGAGCATACATTATTTAAAGGATTTAGCTTGGACTGGTAATCCTGTTATACGACATGTGACTCGTGAGTGTGTTCCTTGGTTAAGTACCCTAAGGGGTACCCTTGATAAAAGTTGACGGATTAATGAATCGTACACCTCGAGCGTACTACTTGAGCCTTCATCTAGATTTTAAAAATTCAAATGGACATATAACTCTTGGCTTGGCATAAAAATCTTGAGATAAAATGATAATGACTTGAAAGAACATTGCTTGATGAGCTCATCTATGTTACTTGATTGATATGAAGATTTTGGTGACTAACATGTTTGATTGATTGTATGTGTTTAGCCAATTTAGCCAAATGGATGGAAAACATGATATTTATGCTTAGATTTATTAAACAGGATTGGTAAGTTTAGTTTCTGTTATACGAACCTACTAAGCATGTAATGCTCACTCCTTTTATTTTTCCCCTGTTTTATAGTGCTTGGAAGCTCGTAAAGGTTGGAAGATCGTTAGAGCATCGTCACACTATCAACCTAGCATTTTGGGTATATTTAGTGAAATCATTTTGGTGTAATGCCATGTAGCCAATAGTGGCTTGAAGTGTCATTTTGTAACCTAGCCATTGGAATGGGTAGTGATGGTTCATTTTGGGATATGACTTAGTAAACTATTATAATATATAGATATCCACATGTGTTATGCTAAGTTCATGTGACCGAATGTTGTGAATGTTTAATTTAAGATAAGGTGAGTTGGTAACGATGTATGCATGAAATGGTATGCCTTGTTTAAATGATGAAATTGCTTACTTGAAATACTTGAATTGGTTGCAATTGGTTGAGTGTTTTATGTGCAGGTTTTTGGGTGATTTTGGGTGAGAATGAAGCTAGGAAATGGCATCATTTTGTCCACAAGGGCAGACACATGGGCGTGTGTCTAGACCATGTATGACATACGGCCTAGTAACACGGGTGTGTGGTTAGGCTGTGTGTCCCCTGCACCTAAATTTTGAGAAAGAGAATGCTCAAAATTGGGCACACAAGCATAGACACGGGCGTGTGTCTCAGCCGTGTGTTCCACACGACCTGGAACAAGGGTGTGTGTCCTGGCCGTATGAAACCTACACCTAATTTGAATTAAATTAATTAACCACATGGCCTAGCACACGAGCGTGTGGCATGGCTGTGTGTGCAAGTTAGAGAGTTACATGGGGTCGAACACAACCTCTAGCACGACCGTGTCCCAGGGTCACACGACTGTGTCCCTTGGACCACACAGGTGTGTGAGACCTGCACCTTGGAAAATTTTGTAATTTTGTAAAAATTCTTAAAGGTCCCGATTAAGTCCCGACTCGAATGTAATGCTCGTATTGGAACTTGAGGGTCCAATTAAGGGACGTTATGAATAATCTCGGTTAATGAATAGTGATTTTCATGATTGAATTGAAAAATATTCTAGATGTTTTGGTAATGCTCTGAAACCATGTTTCGGCTACAAGTATAGGTTAGGGGTGTTGCAGGATCTAGCAAGGAAAGGCTTGGTTTTGAAGTGGTCAAATATGACTCACCTCTCTTTCTTGGGAACCTATCAATACATTGTTCACATTCACTTTTTTTTCCACTTAAATGAAAAACTGTGGAGAATCAAAATTATTTGATTGCTCTTGTGAATGGATGAATGTGAATATTATAGAATTGTCAAATCATGTCATGCATACATGAGATAAGCACGTCATATAGTTTAGGAAAAATGTCACATGTACTTGTCATGCATATATTGATCATACATGATTGAAACTGGAAATTAAAAATCTTGCATGCTTTTAAAATAGTGCTGGGAAAAGGTTCCTAAACAAGACCTATGACCTTTATCAATGGTCTATTCTGATGGCATGGCAAGTGCACTACCCCACGGTAGAACTGTAATAGCTCGATTTTGGGGCTAGTCAGAACAGTGGTTTTGGGACCACGAATCTGACGTAGAAAAAGTTGAGTTCTACTTGTTAAAGATGTCCAATTGCTATGAGATTTTAAATTTGAGGTCCTTAGTTGGTAATAGACCATTGGATAAGTTAGTAGACAAAAATGGATATGAATAGGTAAAATTTCAAAGTTATAAATTAGGGGCATTTTGGTTATTTGGTAAATAAAAGAATAAAAAGGGAAAATAAAGCCAAAATTTGCTCATCTTTCTTCAACCTTAGCTGAAAATTTGAAGAACATCATAGCTAGAGTTTCTTCAACTTTCAAGCTTGATAGTAAGTGCATCCTAGCCCCGTTTTTAATGCTCTTTACATTTTTGAAGTCGTTATCATCCGATTTATCTATTCCTACCATTATTTTGAAGTAGGATTCATGTTTAAAAACTTACCCATGTGTGACATGCATGTATTTTGATGTTTGATGGAAGATATTGTATGTTTAAGGTGTGATAAACAACTTTCACTAAGTGATTTTTAGTGAAAATGCATAAAAAGGACTTATTTGTAAAAGTTGTAAAAATGGGTAGTGGAAATGTGATTTGATAAAAACTGTGGACTTTTATGAGCATGATTTAGGTTCGATAAGGTTTGGTTAATAAAGAAAATGGATACATTTCATTTTACGAGCCTAAGGACTAATTTGTAAAAATTTGAAAAGTTAGGCGCAAAACTGTAATTTTTCCATAATGTGATTTTCGAACAGCATTGAGTAATGTGATAATTAGATAAGTTAAAATTTTTATTATAGATCAAGAAAAATGAAGTTCAGACCTTGATCGGGGGAAGAACAAGGTTATTGATGATCAGGTCCATTTCCTACTATTTTGTACCGAGGTAAGTTTGTGTGTAAACAATGCAATGTTGTATTATGTATTTAATGTTTAATATAACATAAATTGTATGATTGGTTCTATGGAAATATTCAACAAAGTTTCGACGATGAGAAAATCCCAGTTGAACCTTACGAATAGTTTAGGATACAAGTGACATGTCACTAGAAAACCATGAGTTATGTGATTTATGTGAATCTGGGTGTTGGTCATGTACGTCCTACCGGTGGCTGGGTAGTCTAGTATGTGTTGTGGATACCTAATAGCTTGTGTGAGCAGTCCGTGTAGCTATGTTTTGACTGACAGCTTGTGTAACACCCCTATCCCGTAACCGTCGCCAGAATAGGTAAGGGGCATTATCGGACTTGTAACTCATGTCAGAACAGTAAAATTTTGAACTTTTTCTTGAAATAAAGATCGTTCATTTAAATAAGTACTAAGCACAACCAGAGGTAAAATTTAAACTTCACTACGTAAACATTCAAAAGATGCCATTTTTGCATGGCTTATATACATTAACCAAAAATATTCTTCCGCCACTAGTCTATTCTATACATGCCATAAACTAATTCTAAACATAACAGTAACAAGCAGTGGATAGTGATAGTGTGACTAGTTGATAACGATCCCCGAGCCTGTAGCTTCGCAATAAGATCTATAAAACAGAGGAAACAGAGTAAACGGAGTAAGCATTACAATGCTTAGTAAGTTTTAAGCAGTGTCAACAGATAACAATCAAATTATAACATAGTTGTTCGTATATTTTATTTCACTCTTCCTTCGGGCATACCATCCCCTTTTACCGAATATGCACAACTCATCATATACAATAGACAGTTAAACTTTCACATAAAAGTGAGCTCATGTGACATAAATATATTGTATGATTTCACATAACCTCTCACACTGATCCGATGTCACATAATCATAGGAATAGTCTCATAGATTTCTCTCGTATGCATCACATAACTACCTTATGATTTAGTTCAAATCAAGCTCACATATAAACTTGGAGTACATACCTGTTTAACCTTTCGCATTGAATATATTTATAAAAATTCTTATTACGAAGTCTTATAGCTTTAACCTCTACTCGGATTATCGGCGAGACCTTTAGCTCAGACGAAATCTCCACACGAAGTTATCGGGTCTTACCCGGAAAAATCTCCACACGTAGTCATCGGGTCTTACCCGGACAAAATCTCCACACGTAATCATCGGATCTTACCCGGACAAAATCTCCACACGTAGTCATCGGGTCTTACCCGGAATATATTTCCAAGTGTCATGTACATTTAATCACATGTTACAACATTCACATCGACTGTCATATTTGTAATTCATTTGCCTCATCAAATATCTAATAATACACACCTTTCACATTGGTCGTTCGGCCACAATATACGCACATCGCCTACATATTTCACACTAGCCATTCGGCTTTACCACATATACATATCTCATATATATATTTCACATTGACCATTCAGCTTTACCACATATGCACATCTCATACATATTTCACATTAGCCATTCGGCTTTACCACATATACATATCTCATACATATTTCGCATTAGCCATTCGGCTTTACCACATATATGCATGTTCATATTCACCACATTGGCCATTCGGCCTCATCACACATATGCAGGCTCACATTCATCACATTGGCCATTCGGCCTTATCACCTATATGCATGTTCACATTCATCACATTGGCCATTCGGCCTTATCTCATATATACACATTCACATTCATCACATAAAATCCTAAATCAAAATATAAATTTTCATGTATTCACATCACAATTATCCAAATATACTTCACATACCACATATACTATCATGTATACACTTTGTCTTGGCCAAATCTACATCAATCATTTTCCAGTGAATAATTCAATTTCACGCCATACTATCATTTCATAATCGAATACTCATAAACTTACAATTTCACAAATTTTAATATCAAAGATCCGTCTAACAATCATATATCGTTTTACAATATCACGATTTAGAATTCATGTATGGGTTTAATCAATAGCTTATGAGCAACTAAAACAAGTTTTATCCATGTTTACAACAAAATCACATATTCACTACGAGCTGTTTTCCTGAGCAATAGTCACTAAATTATTTATAACTAGAGATAAAAAAACTCCAAATCACTTGCTGCTAATTTTCCCTGAATATAGACTCGTATATCTTCCATCCATAAAATTTCCAGAATTTTACGTTTGGCCAATCAATACCAGATATTTCTTAAAGTTTCCCCTGTTTCACTGTTTGACTAATCTGACCACTCTTCACTACGAATTGAATTTTTCATTGTACAGAATTCATAATGTGTTCTATTTGATTTCATTTGAAACTAGACTCATTAAGGAGTCTAAGCATATAAATCTTATCTTATAACCATTTTTGTACAAATTATAATTATTTTCCAAAAATAGAACAGGGGATTTCGGAGTCATTCTGACACTGTCCCACACAACTTTAAATATCTCTTTATAGGAAATTTCTTTGCTTCCACGGTCTCTTTTATAAGAAACTAGACTAACTAAGCTTTGATTACATATTTTATTCAGCCTATAATTCCAAGCCAACAATTTATAGTGATTTTCTAAAATCACGTTACTGCTGCTGTCCAAAGCAAATTATTACAATTTCCTCTTAAATTTCCAAGTCCAAACACTTATGAACTTACCATTTGAGTTTAAGACATGTCATGGCCACATCATATCTTATTAAATCAACTCATTATGTCCTATTATGATTGAATTTACTCAACATTTAATTACTTAGAACTTACCTCGGATGTTGTTGAACGATTTTGGCGGCTATTCGATCACTTTTTTCCTTTCTTTTATCCAACTTTGGTCCTCTAAGCTCTTGAGCTAATTCAAACAAATTTAACTTATTAAAGTCTCATTATGCTAGCTTATGGCCGAATATGACAAGGAGTTTGATAGGTCATATGGCCACCTTTAGTTCAAATACAAAATGGTCATATGTATTTTTAATCACATTGAGCAATTTAATACAATTAATCTAACATTTCCTCATGTGCACCTTTATGACCGAAAACACACATCATTAACCTAATATCAATTACTAAGCTCTTTAGCAATCTCTCCTTGAGCCGATTATCCAAGTCAAGATAGATTCATCATCATGCTTACCTATAACCGAACACATGCAACACCAATCCATCTATTCATTCATGCGTGCATCTTATTCAAGCATGTATATCTACAACCGAATTCATCATATAAATAACTATGAATTTACTCAAACAATCTCAATACCACACATGGTGCTCAAACCCTTTTTCAATTTCAAAACTCGGCTAGTACAACTATATACACTAGTAAATCAAACACTAACATTTGCACTTCACCTTACTACCATTTCTCATCCAAATAACGTGAACAACAACCATATTTCTCTTCTACTTCCTACCATGGCCGAATGCATCAAAACACCATACCATTTCAATTTTGGTCATGGTTAAACAAAGAACTTAATGTCTAACTCAAAAATGCTAAAAAGAAAATTCAAAAGTCATCAATCCACCATCACATGTATCATTGCAAAGCTTCACTTTTAGCATGCAATTGACATCAACACCAATCCACCTTAGCCGAATATCATCTCCATGACATAGCAAAGATTTGAACCATGGGCTAGGTAGAACTCAAGCTAACAACTAAAAGCATGCATGAATCTCATGGAACAACATCAACATACCTTAACCTTGATACAAGTATGGCCGAACCTGTAACACCCCCACGCCCGAGACCATCACCGGAGTCGAGCTTGAGGGGTTACCGAACAATATTTATCAAATTAAGAACTTCAAATCATTTATTTCTACATTACAGCTTTCTAACTACCTGCGTTACAGTTACAAGAAAAATCATATCTCGATTTATGAAACTCAAAATCTAGATCCGTAAATTTTTCCTAAATATAGACTCATATATATATTCACTAATTTTTTTCTATAATTTTTGGTTGGGCCAATTAGTACAGTTTATTAGTTAAAGTCTCCCCTGTTTCAGGGTTCGACTGCTCTGACCTCTGTGTATTACGAATCAGATATTTCTCTATACAGAAGTTAAATGACTATGAGGTTTGTTTCTCTTAAAACTAGACTCAACAAAGAACCTGTACATTAAATAACAACTTCTAATTATTTTTGTAAAATTTATTATGAATTTTTAAAGTCAGAACAGGGGATCCAGAAATCACTCTGGCCCTGTTTCACAAAAGTTTAAATATCTCATAAAATATAATTTATATGTCTGTTTTGTTCAATCCACATGAAAATAGACTCATTAAGATTCAATTTCATAACTTACTCATCATTTAGTTCCATTTATACTATTTTTAGTGATTTTTCAAATTCATGTCATTGCTGCAGCAATATTCTGTTTTAAGGCAAGTTTCATCTTTCCATGAATTTTTATGAACTAGATAACCTATTAAACTTCCATAATATCAAACATGATCTAAATTAGCCATCACCATGACTTATCAATATCAAACATTTTCTCAACCAAACATGGCCATATCATAAAATTATTTACACAAAATAAGTATATTGTTATACATGCCATACTTAAGTTTTACAAGCCATTTACCCAGATGAAAGTCCTTTGGATAGTGTGATCGAACCTTCGACCCGTCCCGATTCCCGAGCTGGCTTGTTCAAAACTACAGTAAATAAAGAGGAGGGAGTAAGCATAAATGCTTAGTAAGTTCATATGTAAATAACAAGTAACATAACAATACAAATATACCAAACAACTTTAGCATGGTATCACCAAAACATATATCATATTTCTAAACATCATTCATCATCTTACTACCTTATCGTTGTTGTATCTATTATCAACCCGAGGGTTAAGAACATACCTGTCCAAAGTGTCCATTTCACAACACTTACCAAAACGTCACTTGCATCTTAAGTGTTCTTTCATTTCACTAGAAATTTCACCCGTTGAACACATCGGAATACAACTCGGATACACGGATAATTTGCACATAAGTGCCTCATATGTAATCAAGAAATCATGTAACCCGCCCCTAAGTGAACTCGGACTCAACTCAACGAGCTCGGGCGTTCGCATCCATAAGTGAACTCGGACTCAACTCAACGAGTTCGGATGCCTAGTTACATCTCACGAACTCGGACTCAACTCAACGAGTTCGGACATTTGCATCCATAAGTGAACTCGGACTCAACTCAACGAGTTCGGATGCTCAACCATCCTAGTGACATGTCACTTGTATCCTAATCTATTCCTAAGGTTCAAACGGGCATTTTCCTCGATCACACATCTTTTCCGTCTTCCACAGAATATTGAAATCGGTACTTTGGTGATAGTTCATACTCATCAAGTAATTCACATAATTACATATTTTTCAACAATAACCACAAAGCATAATATTTCATGATAATAATCAGCATCATATCATATAAACAACATTAAATTGCTTAAAATGACAATTATGTTACTACATTTACACATGAACTTACCCTGGTACCAAAATATAAAGATTTTGCAATTTAGTCCACAATCTTTTCTTTTCCTCAATCGCGACTTGAATCTCGTTTTTCTTGATCTATAATACCAAATTAATCTTATTTAATACATACATTCATCAAAACAGCATTTAATACGAACATTGGAAAAATTACACTTTTGCCCCTAAACTTTTGCATAATTACACTTTTGCCCCTAGGCTCGGGATTTAAACTTTATTCCTTATTCTTATGTTTTATAACATGCTGATCACTTTTCCCTTCTATGGCAACATCAAATTCTCTCTCTAACATATACTTGTGACTATTAGGTGTTTTTGCCGATTAAGCCCTTTTACTCGTTTTCACTCAAAAAATCGAGTATCACAAGTTGTCTAACATAATTTAAAACCTCATATTCTATCATAAAACATCAAAATACACAAATTTCACCTATGGGTATTTTTCTAAATATAAACCCTAGGTTGAATTATTGCTAACATAAGCTTAATCGAGCTACCGAGATTCCAAAAACGTAAAGAATATTAAAAACGGGACTTGGAATCACTTACTATGGAGCTTGGAAGCTTGAAACAAACCCTAGCTATGGAGAACCCTTGAAATTTCGGCCTAATGAAGAAGATGGACAAAAATTGGCTTTTAATTTTGTTTTTAATTCATTTTAATAACTAAATGACCAAAATACCCTTACTACTAAACTTTCCAAAAATTCCTTCCATGTCCTAATTTTGTCCATGAACTTAAAATTGGTCAAATTGCTATTTAAGACCTCCTCATTAATATTCCAAAACAATTTCATACTAAAAACTTCTAGAATGCAAGTTTTGCAACTTATTCGATTTAGTCCCTACTTTCAATTTAAGCACTTTAGGCATAGAATTTCATCACGAAATTTTCACACAATCATGCAATCATATCATAATCATCAAAATAATTATAAAATAATTATTTCTATCTCGGATTTGTGGTCACAAAACCACTATTTCGATTAAGCCCTAATTTAGGATATTACAGAACCTCTTCCTAATCCTCTTCCAAGCCGAACATGAAGCAAGAGAGCACCTTCCTTCTTCCTTCCTCCTTAAAACTTTCGGCCCAAAAAAAATGCAAAAGGATGGACACTCTTTTTTTTTTCTTTGTTTTCATCATTTTCCCTTCCATTATTTTATTACCATGCTCCTTATTTTATCATTCCTCCCATGAAACACCAACATAACATGTTTATGACATGTTTTGCCCATCACACTTTGTCCACCCTATTTGTCATGGCCGGCCACTACTAATTAGGGGGAAATTGACATGCAAGTCCACCCTTTTTATTACATGCACTAATAGATCCTTATGTTTTGACCTATCACATTTCAAAAGTGTCACACATAAGTCCTATTGACTAAATTCACATGCAATTTACTAAATCGAAGCTTAAAACTTTCACACATTCATATTCACATATTTTAGACAATAAATATCATATTCAAATAATTTGGTGACTCGGTTTAGCGGTCCCAAAATCGCTTTCCGACTAGGGTCACTTTAGGGGTGTCACAACTCTCCCCCCCTTTAGGGATTTTCGTCCCCGAAAATTTCTACCGATGCATAGTTTAGGATAACGTCCTCTTATTGAATTATATTCATATAAACATGAGCTCATCGATAGCAGTTGTAATTCATTATTGATTTTGCATCGATCTATAAAATCATTTTCTTATCTTAAAACAAATACATAAACATTTCTACAAGTATGCACATATATCTCATTTTCTTGATTTCATAAGCAATAATCACTTAATTTAATTCACAAATGCATTTCAAACACATATTAAGCACATATTAACATGTATAATTCACATCATCAACCCACATATTTGTAACCCACATTTTCATTCATGTATAAGCTGTAACCTGACCGAAAGTACACATATACTCAAACATCCCAATAAATATCCTTTATAACTCCATCATATCTCACTATTCAACTTAACCTATTTCCAACAGAAAATCAACTTCCACATACCTGAACATTGGATTCATTTAGCACATTCAATCACCGTTAACGATACCCGTATACAACCGATTTGGCATAAAGCCTCATATAGTATACCGGCATGGGATTTATTTTAGCACATAACCCATATATCCAAAATTATCAGCATTCATCAAAAATTCTTACAGACTTTCAAATGTCGAACTTAATCGAAATAATTTCTTGAATATGATTAACAAAAAATAGGGGTCATTTAGCAATAGCACATATGACTTCATATACCAAGCATTCCATAGACTAAATCCGTAACACATTTATAACATGAATTCATTTCTTAACAACATATCCACCATCTTTTTACGTATTCACTTATTCAGTATACATAACATAATATAATATGAACTCACAAATTTTTACTTTCATTTGATTTTCACATACCTTCCATACATACCTGTACCACTTATTCTGATCTTACTTTATTTATCATCTTAAATATACCCGTTGAATCATTCGAAATCATTACGGATACTCATTAAGCACATATAGCTCTTACAATGCCATATTCTAGATATGGTCTTACATATTCTCACATATCGAGCCGATGCCATGTCCCAGACATGGTCTTACACACTATCTCAAATTAATGCCTTCGTCCCAGACGAGGTCTTACATGAATTCCACTTCACACACTTAGTGCCCATTGACCGATCTCGCACTCATAGTGCTCGGTTGAAGGAATTCGCACACACACAGTGTCTCTAATCATTCACACTCATAGTGCTCTTATTCATTCGTTATTACACATTGAAATGACTTAACCAAGTCTATAAACATCATGTATGTACACTTTTAAACATATCATCTCATTTAAATTTGAATTTGTATAGTAATGAACACTTAAACTTTGCTCAAATTACCGGCACGAAGCCTACTAGGCACGAAGGCCCGAATACACGTGACCAGCATGATTGTTCTTCGAGACCTAGCCCGGATATAACACCAGCACGAATGCTCTTCGGGGTTTAGCACGGATATATCACTAGCACGAATGCTCTTCGGAACTTAGTCCGGATACATCACTAGCATGAATGCTCTTCGGGACTTAGCCCGGATATATCACTAGCACGAATGCTCTTCGGAACTTAGTCTGGATACATCACTAGCATGAATGCTCTTCGGGATTTAGCCCGGATATATCACTAGCACGAATGCTCTTCGGAACTTAGTCCGGATACATCACTAGCACGAATGCTCTTCGGGACTTAGACCGGATATATCACTAGCACGAATGCTCTTCGGGACTTAGCCCGGATATATCACTAGCACAAATGCCCTTCGAGACTTAGCCCGGATATATCACTCTCAATTCTCATGTACATATACACATATAGCAATACACATTAGTGTATCATTTACATTACTTGAATACAAACACAACATGCTTATCGACCATTCAACTTCTAGTTCCATAGCCACATACAAAAATCACATTTATAGTCATAACACTCTTTCAAAATTGCATCACTTATACCCTTATAATTCAATCCAAATCGAAATTCAAATACGAGTACATGATACGTACCTGGTCAACTTAATAATTTAGGCATATCTAAGTGAAGTTATATCGCAATTTCTCATAGTCAGAAGCTTGCTACAGCTCGATCGGGATCAAGATTCATTACAATACGGCAAACACATTTTAATAATCAAAAATCATCACACTATCATTTTATCACTTTATGGCATGTATAAATAGACTCACGCGTGCTAAGTTAGTCCTAGAATCGACTAAACCGTAGCTTTGATACCAATAAAATGTAACACCCCTATCCCGTAACCGTCGCCAGAATAGGTAAGGGGCATTACCGGACTTGTAACTCATGTCAGAACAGTAAAATTTTGAACTTTTTCTTGAAATAAAGATCGTTCATTTAAATAAGTACTAAGCACAACCAGAGGTAAAATTTAAACTTCACTACGTAAACATTCAAAAGATGCCATTTTTGCATGGCTTATATACATTAACCAAAAATATTCTTCCGCCACTAGTCTATTCTATACATGCCATAAAATAATTCTAAACATAACAGTAACAAGCAGTGGATAGTGATAGTGTGACTAGTTGCTGACGATCCCCGAGCCTGTAGCTTCGCAATGAGATCTATAAAACAGAGGAAACAGAGTAAACGGAGTAAGCATTACAATGCTTAGTAAGTTTTAAGCAGTGTCAACAGATAACAATCAAATTATAACATAGTTGTTCGTATATTTTATTTCACTCTTCCTTCGGGCATACCATCCCCTTTTACCGAATATGCACAACTCATCATATACAATAGGCAGTTAAACTTTCACATAAAAGTGAGCTCATGTGACATAAATATATTGTATGATTTCACATAACCTCTCACACTGATCCGATGTCACATAATCATAGGAATAGTCTCATAGATTTCTCTCGTATGCATCACATAACTACCTTATGATTTAGTTCAAATCAAGCTCACATATAAATTTGGAGTACATACCTGTTTAACCTTTCGCATTGAATATATTTATAAGCAATTCTTATTACGAAGTCTTATAGCTTTAACCTCTACTCGGATTATCGGCGAGACCTTTAGCTCAGACGAAATCTCCACACGAAGTTATCGGGTCTTACCCGGACAAATATCCACACGTAGTCATCGGGTCTTACCCGGACAAAATCTCCACATGTAATCATCGGGTCTTACCCGGACAAAATCTCCACACGTAGTTATCGGGTCTTACCCGGAATATATTTCCAAGTGTCATGTACATTTAATCACATGTTACAACATTCACATCGACTGTCATATTTGTAATTCATTTGCCTAATCAAATATCTAATAATACACACCTTTCACATTGGTCGTTCGGCCACAATATACGCACATCGCCTACATATTTTACACTAGCCATTCGGCTTTACCACATATACATATCTCATATATATTTCACATTGACCATTCAGCTTTACCACATATGCACATCTCATACATATTTCACATTAGCCATTCGGCTTTACCACATATACATATCTCATACATATTTCACATTAGCCATTCGGCTTTACCACATATATGCATATTCATATTCACCACATTGGCCATTCGGCCTTATCACACATATGCAGGCTCACATTCATCACATTGGCCATTCGGCCTTATCACCTATATGCATGTTCACATTCATCACATTGGCCATTCGGCCTTATCTCATATATACACATTCACATTCATCACATAAAATCCTAAATCAAAATATAAATTTTCATGTATTCACATCACAATTATCCAAATATACTTCACATACCACATATACTATCATGTATACACTTTGTCTTGGCCGAATCTACATCAATCATTTTCCAGTGAATAATTCAATTTCACGCCATACTATCATTTCATAATCGAATACTCATAAACTTACAATTTCACAAATTTTAATATCAAAGATCCGTCTAACACTCATATATCGTTTTACAATATCACGATTTAGAATTCATGTATGGGTTTAATCAATAGCTTATGAGCAACTAAAACAAGTTTTATCCATGTTTACAACAAAATCACATATTCACTACGAGTTGTTTTCCTGAGCAATAGTCACTAAATTATTTATAACTGGAGCTAAAAAACTCCAAATCACTTGCCGCTAATTTTCCCTGAATATAGACTCGTATATCTTCCATCCATAAAATTTCCAGAATTTTAGGTTTGGCTAATAAATACCAGATTTTTCTTAAAGTTTCCCCTGTTTCACTGTTTGACTAATCTGACCACTCTTCACTACGAATCGAATTTTTCATTGTACAGAATTCATAATGTGTTCTATTTGATTCCATTTGAAACTAGACTCATTAAGGAGTCTAAGCATATAAATCTTATCTTATAACCATTTTTGTACAAATTATAATGATTTTCCAAAAACAGAATAGGGGATTTCGGAGTCATTCTGACACTGTCCCACACAACTTTAAATATCTCTTTATAGGAAATTTCTTTACTTCCACGGTCTCTTTTATAAGAAACTAGACTAACTAAGCTTTGATTACATATTTTATTCAGCCTATAATTCCACACCAACAATTTATAGTGATTTTCTAAAATCACGTTACTGCTGCTGTCCAAAGCAAATTATTACAATTTGCTCTTAAATTTCCAAGTCCAAACACTTATGAACTTACCATTTGAGTTTAAGACATGTCATGGCCACATCATATCTTATTAAATCAACTCATTATGTCCTATTATGATTGAATTTACTCAACGTTTAATCACTTAGAACTTACCTCGGATGTTGTCGAACGATTTCGGCGGCTATTCGATCACTTTTTTCCTTTCCTTTATCCAACTTTGGTCCTCTAAGCTCTTGAGCTAATTCAAACAAATTTAACTTATTAAAGTCTCATTATGCTAGCTTATGGCCGAATATGACAAGGAGTTTGATAGGTCATATGGCCACCTTTAGTTCAAATACAAAATGGTCATACGCATTTTTAATCACATTGAGCAATTTAATACAATTAATCTAACATTTCTTCATGTGCACCTTTATGACCGAAAACACACATCATTAACCTAATATCAATTACTAAGCACTTTAGCAATTTCTCCTTGAGTCAATTATCCAAGTCAAGATAGATTCATCATCATGCTTACCTATAACCGAACACATGCAACACCAATCCATCTATTCATTCATGCGTGCATCTTATTCAAGCATGTATATCTACAACCAAATTCATCATATAAATAACTATGAATTTACTCAAACAATCTCAATACCACACATGGTGCTCAAACCCTTTTTCAATTTCAAAACTCGGCTAGTACAACTATATACACTAGTAAATCAAACACTAACATTTGCACTTCACCTTACTACTATTTCTCATCCAAATAACGTGAACAACAACCATATTTCTCTTCTACTTCCTACCATGGCCGAATGCATCAAAACACCATACCATTTCAATTTTGGTCATGGTTAAACAAAGAACTTAATGTCTAACTCAAAAATGCTAAAAAGAAAATTCAAAAGTCATCAATCCACCATCACATGTATCATTGCAAAGCTTCACTTTTAGCATGCAATTGACATCAACACCAATCCACCTTAGCCGAATATCATCTCCATGACATAGCAAAGATTTGAACCATGGGCTAGGTAGAACTCAAGCTAACAACTAAAAGCATGCATGAATCTCATGGAACAACATCAACATACCTTAACCTTGATACAAGTATGGCCGAACCTCTTCCTAATCCTCTTCCAAGCCGAACATGAAGCAAGAGAGCACCTTCCTTCTTCCTTCCTCCTTAAAACTTTCGGCCAAAAAAAATGCAAAAGGATGGACACTTTTTTTTCTTTGTTTCCATCATTTTCCCTTCCATTATTTTATTACCATGCTCCTTATTTTATCATTCCTCCCATGAAACACCAACATAACATGTTTATGACATGTTTTGCCCATCACACTTTGTCCACCCTATTTGTCATGGCCGGCCACTACTAATTAGGGGGGAAATTGACATGCAAGTCCACCCTTTTTATTACATGCACTAATAGATCCTTATGTTTTGACCTATCACATTTCAAAAGTGTCACACATAAGTCCTATTGACTAAATTCACATGCAATTTACTAAATCGAAGCTTAACACTTTCACACATTCATATTCACATATTTTACACAATAAATATCATATTCAAATAATTTGGTGACTCGGTTTAGCGGTCCCGAAATCGCTTTTCGACTAGGGTCACTTTAGGGGTGTCACAGCTTGTGTGAGCAGGCCCATAATTAGCTCGTGTGCGAGCCCTATGTGTTATGAGATATGAGGTAGCATTTGCTACATATGTGGCACTTATGTGCAAGAATTTCCGTGTATCCGATAATATTCCAAGTGTTCAACGGGTAGTCCGAAGAGTATGTCAAAGATGACAAAGTATGTGACTATGTTACGTGTTGGTACATGAATGTATGTAAAACCCATGAGTATGAACTTTGGTATGAGATGAACTCTTGGTAAGAATGCTAATAAGTAAGTTATGCCTAAGATACATGATGATATTTATGTCAACTTATGTTGAGTAGTTATATGATTAATGAATGAGTTATGTTGCTTATTATTTGTATGTAAACTTACTAAGCCTTAAAGCCTACTCTTTTTTTGTTTTCATTCCTTATAGTTTCGCTAAGCTAGCTCAGGGATCGAGGGTCGTCGGAGCTCGATTCACACTATTAAATAATTGTTTTGGGTATACTTGGTTTCAATATTTTGAGTTTGGCATGTATAGGGACTTGGTTATTTTGTTATGTGTCATATTGGTTTAGCCAAATGTATTGGCATTGTTATGGTTAATGATTCATTTTGTATATGGCCATTGAAAGTTGGAAAATATTAATCTTATTGGTCATTGGTATGTTTATGTAATGATGCTTACCATGAAGATGAAATTGGCATGAATGGAAAAAGAAAGAATATGATATTTTATGCGTGATAGATGTTAGTATGTGTAATTGATGTATTGATATCTTGTTTATGGCTGATTTGGCTGTATATATATGCTTGGATTTGGTGTTGCTTGATGTTGTGCAAGTTGGTGCAAGTAAGGGTGGCAAAATGGCTTGGTATATAGCCTTATTTTGTCCACACAGGCAGAGACATGGCCGTGTGTCTCAGCCGTGTGAAGGACACGGCCTAGGGGCATGGGAGTGTGTCTAGGGCGTGTGAAGTCTGCACCTATTTTATTAAAAATTAACTTCACCACACGGCCTAGCACACGGTCGTGTGACTTGGCCGTGTGACTCTTTTTGGTGCATGACGTCATAAACAGAGAATTACACGAGTTAGGGACACGGGCGTGTGTGACCACACAGCCTACCCACTTGGACGTGTGACCCTATTTTGATGAAAATTTTCTAAGTGTGTTAAAAATTTCTAAAGTTCTCGGTTTAGTCCTGAAGCACTTTTAATGCATGTTTTAGGCCTCTTAGGCTCGTTTTAGGGAAGATATGTTTGTAAATGAAAAGTTTTAAATTTGGATGGAAATTATGTATTGGTTTTGTATGTTAGTTTGTGTTTAAGTCCGGTGATGCCTCAAACCATATTCTGGCGTTGGATACTAGTAAGGGTGTTACATTTAATGGTATCAGAGCTACGGTTTAGTCAGTTCTTAGACTAGCGTACCGTGTGTACGTGTCTAACTATACATGCCATATATAAATTGTGATAGTGTGATGACCCCTGACAATTTTAAACTGTGTTTTCATATAGTAATGGATCCCGATCGAGCTGTTGTAGATCATGTAGAAAGTAATACGCCGGCTTCCGCCCAAGGGAGGGTGCCAGTTGAGAGTAGACTTGTAACCGTGAGTCAGGGAGGAGAGGCTCGGGAGGTCTTCTTCTAGATGATGAATGAGTGGTTCTCAAGGTTCGCTCGAACAAACTCGGCCGCTCAACAACAACATGCTCCACCCCCTCCTAATCCTCAACCTGTCCCTATAGTGCCTCAAGGTATGGACTTTATAAGATTGAATAGAACCCCATTTGATAAGATCCAAAAGCAAGGAGTTGAAGAATTTAGAGCAAATGTTGATGATGATCCTTAAAAAATAGAATTTTGGCTCGAGAATTCTATTAGAGTGTTTGATTAATTATCTTGTACACCCGATGAATGCTTGAAATGTTCTATATCTTTACTGAAGGACACAGCATATCACTGGTGGAAAACACTAGTACCTATGATTCCGAACGAGAGGGTTACATGGGAATTCTTTTAGGAGGAGTTTCGAAAGAAGTATATCAGCAAGAGATTCATCGATCAGAAGCGTAAAGAATTTCTTGAGCTGAACCAGGGCCACATGTCAATCACTGAATATGAAAGAGAGTTTGTTCGGCTCAGCAAGTATGCTAGAGAGTGTGTTTCCTCCGAAGCTATTATGTGTAAAAGGTTTGAAGACATGCTTAATTAAGAGATCAGATTGTTAGTGGGTATTCTTGAGCTGAAAGAATTTGTTGTGCTCGTTGAGCGGGCTTGTAAAGAAGAGGAACTGACTAAAGAAAAGAGAAAAGTCGAGTTTGAGGCTAGAGATGCAAGAAAGAGGCGGATGGTAAATCGTTCCAATCTCAGACTAAGAAATCTAGAGAGATGTATTCTCGTTCTCATACTTCAGTTGGGTTCTCAAATAGAAACCGTGGGAATCAGTATTTGGGTTATAAAGCTCGGACTACTTCTATTTCGAGCATTGATAATTGACCCAATAGATCTAGATGCCTACATTGTAGAAGATGTCACCCATGCAAGTGTCGAATAAATGACCGAGCTTGTTTCAAGTGTGGTTCCCAAGATCATTTCATTAAAGATTGCCCTGAGATGACTGAAAAAGAAAAGTTGCAGAGTACAAGGCTGAGTAATACTGCTTCTAGAGGGAGACCCCTAAGAAATACCAAAAATGGAGCTAGCAACAAAAATGTGACGAAGGATTCAGCTGCAAGATCTGAAGCTCGAGCACTTGCTAAGGCCTATGCCATCCGTGCTCGCAAAGAAGCGACATCTCCCTATGTTATCACCGGTACTTTTTCTCTTTATAATACTACTGTTATTGCTTTGATTGACCCAAGATCTACTAATTCATATGTATGCATGAATTTGGAAATTCGTAAGAATATGCCTGATGAGTTTACAGAATTTATGATTAAGGTGCCAAACCCTTTAGGCAATCATGCATTAGTTGATAAATTATGCAAGAAATGTCCTTTGATGATTAGAGGTCACTGTTTTCTGGCTGACTTAATGTTGTTGTCATTTGATAAATTTGATGTTATATTGGGTATAGATTGGTTGACTATGCATGATGCTATAGTAAATTTAGATGGAAAGTTATTAAATTGAAATCTGAAATGGTGAAATTCTTCAAGTTGAATCAGATGAGTCAGATAGATTGCCAATTGTGATTTCTTTGATGTTTGCTCAGAAATGTATAAGAAAAGGTTGTGAAGCTTATCTTGCCTATGTGTTGAATACAAAAGAATCTGAATTAAAAATTGAATCAGTGCCAGTAGTGTGTGAATATTTGGATGTGTTTCCAGAAGAATTTCCAGGTTTGCCTCTAATTAGAGAAGTTGAGTTTAGTAATGATTTGGTCCATGGGACTACACCAATATCGATAGCTCCGTATACGATGGCTTCGACCAAATTAAAAGAGTTGAAAACTCAATTACAATAATTGACAAATAAAAGTTTTGCGAGACCTAGTTTTTCACCCTGGGGTGCACCGGTATTATTTGTAAAGAAAAAAGACGGATCTATGAGACTTTGCATTGATTACCGATAGCTTAATAAAGTGACTATAAAGAACAAGTATCCCTTGTCGAGAATTGATGACTTGTTTGATTAGCTGAAAATGGCAACAATTTTTTGAAAGATAGATTTGAGATTCGAATACTACCAATTGCGAGTTAAAGAGTCGAATGTGCCAAAGACTGCCTTTAGAACAAGGTATGGGCACTATGAATTTCTTGTTATGCCTTTCGGACTAACAAATGTTCCTCCATTTTTTGTGGACCTAATGAACCGAATTTTTTGACCATATTTAGATAGGTTTGTGGTTTTTATTAATGACATACTGATCTATTCTCGAGATGAGACAGAGCATGTAGAGCACTTGAGAATAGTTTTGCAGACCTTGAGAGAAAAATAGTTGTATGCTAAGTTTAGTAAAAGTGAATTTTGGCTTTGAGAATTCGAATTTTTGGGACACATTTTTTAGGTGATGGTATCCGAGTTGATCTGAGCAAGATTTCTGCTATTGTTGAGTGGAAACCACCAAAGAATGTATCTAAGGCTAGAAGCTTTTTGGGATTAGCCAGTTATTACAGACAGTTTGTTGAAGGATTTTCTATGGTTGCTAATCCTATGACGACAAAAGGATGTTAAGTTCGAGTAGTCTGAAAAATGTCAGCAAAGTTTTGAGAAATTGAAGGTGTTATTGACTAAGGCACCAGTTTTAGTACAACCTGAGTCGGGGAAAGAGTTTTTAATTTCTAGTGATGCATCATTGAATGGATTAGGATGTGTGTTGATGCAAGAGGGCAAAGTGATAGCTTATGCCTCGAGACAGCTAAAACCGCACGAAAAGAACTACCCGACGCATGATTTAGAGTTGGTTGCCATTGTTTTTGCCTCAAAGATTTGGAGACATCATTTATACGGTGAGAAATGTCATGCCTTTACCAATCATAAAAGTTTAAAGTATCTGATGACTTAAAAAGATCTAAATTTTTGACAACGGAGATGGCTTGAATTATTAAAAGACTATGAGCTTGTGATCGATTACAATCTGGGAAAGGCGAATGTAGTAGCCGATGCTTTGAGTAGGAAATCTTCGTTTGCTTTGAGGGCCATGAATACATAGTTGACTTTATCCGCTAATGGTTCGATTCTAACTGAGTTGAGAGCTAGACCAGTGTTTCTTCTGTAGATTTACGAAGCTCAAAAGTGTGATAGTGAGTTGCAAGCCAAGAGAATTCAGTGTGAATCGAGCAATGACTCAGAATTTCAAATTGACTCTGATGATTGTTTGAGATTCTGAGGTAGGATATGTATTGCTTAAGATACAGAGTTGATTCAGAAGATTCTTAATAAGGCACATAGTGGTTGTTTGTCTGTTTATCTGGGCAGTATAAAAATGTATCACGATTTGAAGAAACTGTATTGGTGATCTGGCATGAAACGAGATATCTCAGAGTTTGGTTAAAAATGCTTGATTTGTCAACAAGTAAAGGCCGAACACCAAGTACCTTCGGGTTTACTTCACCCTGTGATGGTTCCCGAGTGGAAATGGAAAGAATTACCATGGATTTTGTGACAGGTTTACCTTTAACTCCGAAAAAGAAGGATGTCGTTTGGGTTGTCATGGGCAGATTGACGAAATTGGCTCATTTTATACTGGTACATACTGATTACTCACTTGATAAGCTTGTTGATTTATACATTGCTGAAATTATTAAACTTCATGGAGCACCTATTTCTATTATATCGGATAGAGATCTGAGGTTCACTTTCCTGTTTTGGAAAAAGTTGCAAGAAGCTTTGGGTATGAAATTGAATTTTAGTATAGCTTTCCATCCACAAGCTAACGGTCAATCCGAGAGAGTAATTCAGATTTTAGAAGATATGCTCCAATGTTGTGTTCTAGAATTCAGAGGTAGTTGGGAAAAATATCTACCTGTAACACCCCACACCTGTACCCCACGTCGGAACAGAATACGGGCATTACCACACTTAAACACATGCATACGATCATTTCCGAGTTATAAGAACTAGGTCCAATTTAAAACTTTTCCTTTTTAATCTACAAGCTCTTAATATGGGCCTATAAGGCCCAAATCACGCTTTGGAAATATCCCGAAATTAATCCCAACATCTTTGAAAGCTATTGAAAAATACCAATTGAAGTAAGGAACATGCCCATGTGGAAGGGCAACACGCCTGTGTGGCCATTAAGACATGGCTGTGCTAAAGGCCCGTGTGGGTCACACAGCCTAAGCACAAGGGGACATGCTCGTGTCCCGAGTCCGTGTGAATTAAATTTTAAATTCAAACCTACAGGGGTTTTCACACGGCCTGACACACGCCCGTGTCCATGGCCCGTGTCCCTCACACGGCCATGACATGCCCATGTCTTAGCCCATGTCTAAAAACCTTCACATTCTGTTTCTAACGTTAGCATCTTATTTAGGGCACACGATCGAGGCACACGCCCATGGCCAGAGGTCGTGTCCGCCACACGGCTAAGATACACGGTTGTGTCTCTGCCTGTGTGTTTACTACCATGCATACTGACTTGTAAAATTTACGTGTAGGGGACACACGGCCAAGCAACATGCCCATGGGGTTGACAGTGTGTCACACATGGCCTAGACACACATCCGTGTGTCTACCCGTGTGGACAATATAAGGCTATCTACAGAGCCTTTTGCCACCCTGAAACACAATCTAACACCAAACAACATAACAAAGTCTAACTTAGTATGATTTCTCAACCAAACAACCATAGCTAAGGCCCATACACATTTCATATATCCAACCATGCCAACAATTTGACATTCATAAAAGACTATCTTGCATTTATTTATATAAACTTTCAATATTAGCCATTTTCCATGGTGTTATACAAAATGAATAAAATGCTAAAGTAAGCCAACACATTGGCCAATTAACACTGACACAAAACTTAAAAGTCGGGGTCCTATATATGCCATAATCAAAAATAAAAGATCTAACTATACTAAGTGCTCCGGATGATAGTGTGATTGGCTTTTCTGATGTAGGCAAGGAACCTCGAGCTATTTTGGAGAACTATAAGAAAATGGAAAGGAAATAGGGTAAGCATAAAGCTTAGAAAGTTGCATGAAAATATACTACAACAATTTACCATACTACATCATGCTCACAATATTTCATCATTTGTTTACAACACACAAATGAACGTAAACATAATTTGCTCATCGCTATCCCATACAATTTACATAGCATATATCGAGCTCAGTTCTCATGCTTCATGTAAAATACACAAGTGGTCACAAGCATGGCTTACTCACTTTCCTTCTTTATTAAACATACAACGCAATTGAAGCTCGTATTTTGAGATTCTCATTTAAGTACCTGTACTACTCGTCACATGGTCATAAGTTTTGTCATTTTGATATAACCCATAAATCTTTTGTTGAACCATTTGGAATACTACTGGATACTCAATAGCCCTAACATGGGTTAAGATGCCAATGCCATGTTCCAAACATGGTCTTACACTGGCTCTCATCTATCAGTGTCGATGCCATGTCCGAAACAGGTCCTACACTGCCACACAACAAGATGATGCCATGTCCTAGACAGGTCTTACACTAGCTTGTCTATCGCAAGGCTGATTCATGTCCCAGACATGTCTTACACTAGCTCTCGTCTCAATGCCGATGCATGTCCCTGACATGTCTTACACTGGCTTAAATATCTTAAGGCCGATGCATGTCCCAGACATGTCTTACACTAGCTTAAATATCTCGAGGCCGATGCATGTCCAAGACATGTCTTACACTGGCTCTCATATTGTGGCCGATGCATGTCCCAAACATGTCTTACACTAGCACACATATCGCCCAACTCAAGGTACCAATATCCAAGTCTATTCCAAATGTTCAACGAAAGTCTCTACTATATTAATTTCTCAACATGTATTATCATTTTCAAAATCAAAACAATTTATGCCATATCAATTCAATTGCACAACACAAAGATATAATTGCATTATTAACATACAATTTACCTCGGTACTCAAAATGTGGCGACTAGTTGATTTAATCTACTTGATTGGCCTTCCCTCGGTCTAGTTCGGATTTTGTATTTCTTGATCTAAAATGGCAACATTTAGTCATTTAATCATCAATTAAATCTAAACGCTCAATAATTTATAATTTGGGCAAAATGACCATTTTTCCCTTAGACTTTCACAAAATGACCATTTTACCCTTAGGCTCAGAAATTAATTTTTATCGAGTTTCCTTATTAGTCAAGCCTAACCGACCATTTATCTCTCTTATGACAACCCAAAATTTCCAATATTTCACAACATTACTATCTATTTTACAAACTTTAAAAATGGTCCTATTAGGGTTTTCATGAGAGGTCCTAGCACAAAAATTGTTTATTTCACAACCATGATTCATTTTCTTCCATAAAATTTTAGAGAACTACATGAACACTCTCATGGTAAAACCCTAAACTTTCAACCATTTTGCAAAATAGTCCCCTCATTTGAAAGCTTATGCTATAAGGGTTCTAAAAATACAAAAATCATCAAGAAATACCATCAAAATCACTTACTTGAGAGGGTTACAAGTTGCTAAAATTTTCAAGCTTTCAAACCCCTACAATGGCTGAATTTTTGGTGGAGAATAAATGGCGAAAAGGGATGATATCATCTTTCTTTTATTTTATTTCTTTTTGGTAAAATAAGTCACCAAACTTCACCTAATATTTGACTATGTTAACTTCCTTGTCTCATGGCCGGCCAAGCTTCTCTAAAGGGTCTAAATTCCCTTTAAAGATCCTCAATTTAGGTTATGTAGCTATTTGACACCCTTAGCTATCAAAATAGGACTTTTGTACTTTATGCGATTTAGTCCTTTTTCGCAATTAAACTCACAATAATTCACCAAAATTTTCATGCACTTTTATAAACATGCCATCAAACATGAAATAATATTAAAAACAATTTCTATGACCTCAAATTAGTGGTTCAAAAACCACTGTTCCGATTAGGCCCAAAATCAGGCTGTTACACTACCGTTGGTTGAACTTGCCTATAATAACAATTTTCAATCGAGCATAAAAATGGCTTCTTATGAGGCATTGTATGGTCGAAAATGCCGAACTCTATTGTACTTGATAGAGCTCAAGGAGAATTAGATTCACGGGGTTGCTTGGTTAGATAAACTGAAGAAAAAAGTAAGGGTGATTCGCGATTATTTGAAAATTGAATTTGAAAAGTCATACGTGGATTTGAAAAGAAAAGAGATTGAATTTCAGATCGGTGATAAGGTATTTTTAAAAGTATCTCTATGGAAGAAAATTCTAAGATTTGGTCATAAAGGCAAGTTAAGTCCGGGATTTATTGGGCCGTATGAGATTACCCAAAGAATAGGACCAGTAGCATATCGGTTACCTTTGCCATCTGAGTTGGAGAGGATCTATAACGTCTTTCATGTGTGTAACATCCTGAATTAAGGTTTAGTCGGAGTAGTGGTTTCGAGACCACAAATTCGAAGATAGAAATAATTACTTTATGATTCTCATGAGGTTCATATTATGAATGCATGCTTGTGTGAAAGTTTCATGAAGAAATTCTTTGCATAAAATGTCTAATTGCATTTTAGGGACCAAATTCAACAAAGTGCAAAACTTGCATTCTAGAAGCTTTAAGCATAAAATTGCTTTAGATTATGAATTAGAGGGTCCTAATTAGCAATTTGACCAATTTTTAAAATTTTGGACAAAAATGGACATGCATAGGAAAAATGTAAAAGAGAAACCCTAAGGGCATTTTGGTCATTTGGTAATTAAAAGAATAAAAAGGGAAAATCAAAGCAAAAATGTGTCCATCTTCTTCAAGTGTTGGCCGAATTTCTCAATAGCCATAGCTAGGGTTTTGTTCAACATTTCCAAGCTTGATTATAAGTGCTCCTTAGCCCCATCTTTAATATTCTTTGTATTTTTGAAGTCCTTGAAGCATGATCTACCCATTTCTAGCTATATTTTAAGCTAGGGTTCATGTATAAAATTTGAACCATGTGTAACATGCATGTATTCTGATGATTAATGAAGGGATATGAATGTTTGATGCATGATAAACATCTTTTACTAGGTGATTTTTAGTGAAAACACCTAAACAAGGGACTTGTTTGTAAAACTGTGAAAGAGAATAGTAATAATGTGAAATAAGAGAAAATATGGGCTGGTATAAGCTTATTAAAGGCTCGGCTAGGCTTAGGTAACTAGGAAAATACATGTATTTCATTTTACGAGTCTAGGGACCAAAGTGTAAATATGTGAAAGTTTAGGGGTCAAAATGTAAAATTTCAAAAGTATGATTTATGGACCCATTTGGACAATGTGAATAATAAATAAGTTAAATTTGGCATTATAGATCAAGAAAAACGTGAACCGAGACTTGATCGAGAAAAGAATAAAGTACACGACGATTAGGCTCGATTATCATCATTTTGTACCAAGTTAAGTACATAAGTACATATGCAAATAATGTGGTGTTGTGGTATGCTTTAATGTTTTAATATATTGTAATAAATGTTTTATTGTAATTATGAGTTATATGCTTACTGATTGTTATGAAAGCATGAATGTTATTATGGCCGTTATCCACGACGTTACGAGCAAGTACGATGGAGATACTATATGCAAGTGAGGAAAAATCCCGTTTGAACCTTAGGAGTAGTTTAGGATACAAGTGACATGTCACTGGGAACTAAGACGTCCGAACTCGTTGAGTGGTCTGGGTTCGAGAGATATGTGGCATCCGAGCTCGTTGAGAGGCCCGAATTCATCATCGATGTGTTACATGTTATGTGGTAGCTTCGGCTACGTTGTATATGTGGCACTTATGTGCAAGGTTTCCGCGTATCCAATAGTATTCTGAGAGTTCAACGGGTAATGTAATGAATGTAATGAGAGTCCTGAGAAGGACATATGAAAGAGGTATGGTTATGGATACTTTACAATGAGTATAGGTATGTATGCTAAACCTATGAGTAATGCCTTAATAAAGATCTATTTACAATGAGTAAGCGTATATATGCGTATGATGAGTAAGTAGAAAGGTTTGAATGATGAATAATCTTTATGTATATATTGCTATGTTTCTGCATGTTGATTCCTTACTACCATTTCATATTATTTGTATGTGGACTTACTAAGCTTAAATGCTTACTCCCCTCTTTTTTCATCCTTTATAGTTCCGCCAAGCTAGCTCGGGGATCGGAAGCAATCAGAGTATTCGATCACACTATCAAAAGACTATTGGGTAAGTGAAATTATTATTTTGAGTATGGCATGTATAGGAAACTTGGTCATTTTGTGATATGTGTCATGTTATTTGGCCAAATTGTGAAGGCCTATGATAATGATGATTTGTTTTCTAATGGGCATGTGATATGGCTCATATTTGATCATTTGGGGTTGTAATCTAATTACCCATGCATGCATGCGCTAGTGTTATGATGGTAGGATATGTTATTGCTTAGTGAATGCAGGATAATGATATGATATGTTGTTGATCGATGAATGTATGGTAAAGTATGAATTGGGTGCTAAAAGATAAAGGATGACCTAATGGCTCAAAATGACTATATGCATGAATGTTCAATTTGAAGTCATGGTAAAAAGTTTAATAATGCATGAAATTGGTGTGGAATGCCTTTAAATGGTACAAAAAATGAATGTGAAATAGAATGACATTATGAAGATGTGAGAGTGCCATGGTGGGGAATATTTGAATGCTTGAATATGTCATGTTGCATGTTATAAAGTATGTTTGAATGTATGAGTGATTATGGGTGACTATTGGCTTGGAAAATAGCCTTTAATTGGTCCACACGAGTAGACACACGGGCGTGTGTCTAGATTGTTTGTGACACACGGGCGTGAGTCTAGACCATGTGTGACACACGGTCTGCCCCATGGGTGTGTTGAATGGTCGTGTGTCCCCTGTACCTAAAATTTCTAAGTCAGTATGCATGGTAGTAAACACACAGGCAAAGACACAACAGTGTGGCCCAGCCGTGTGGAGGACATGGCCTAGCACGCCCCTAAGTGAATGCTGACGTCATAAACATAATGTCTAGGTTTTTGGACACGGACGATGACACGGGCGTGTCTAGACTGTGTGAGGGACACGGGCGTGTGCTCGTCCGTGTGAAATCCCCTATAGGTTAAAAATGAAAAATAAATTTTAGTAATTCCACACGGGTAAGGGACACGGGCGTGTCCCAATGAACACGGGGGTGTGCATTGCCTCCACACGGACGTGTGAGGCTTAAACCTAGAAACTTTCTTAGAATTTTATTAAGTTCTCGGTTTAGTTTCAGATTTCTTTTAATGTATGTTTTGGACCTTGTAGGTCCATAATAAAGATAATATAATCTTGTTTGATTGTTTTTAATTTGGAATCAAATTTTGTGACCCGGTTTTGCATGCTTGTGAATGTTAAGTTCGGTAACGCCTCGAACCCTGTCCCAGCGTCGATACGGGTAAGGGGTGTTACAATGTGTCTATGTTGTGCTGTTATAGATCAGACCCTTCGCATGTGATTTCACCAACAGAAGTTGAGATTCATCTGGATATGACTTACAGTGAGGAACTGATCAAGATATTAGCCCGGGAAGTAAAACAATTGAGGAATAAAAGTATAGCTCTTGTGAAAGTGTTGTCGCAAAGACATGGAGTTGAAGGCTACTTGAGAGCCCGAGGAGGCAATGAGAAAACTGTACCCAAACCTATTTTCTGGTAAGATTTTCAGGGACGAAAATCCCTAAAGGTGAGAAGAGTTGTAACAGCCCGATTTTGGGGCTAGTTGGAACAGTGGTTTTGGGACCACAAATCCGACATAGAAAAATTCATTTTTATTATATTTTTATGTTCTATAGTTTTATGCAACTATTCTGTGAAAATCTCATTCGAAAATTTTGACATTTGGGCACTCAATTTAGTTAAAAGGACTAAATCATAAAAAGTACTGCAAAAGTTGAGTTCTACTTGTTAAAGGCGTCCAATTGTATGAGATTTTAAATTAGAGGTCCTTAGTTGGTAATTAGACCATCAGATAAGTTAGTGACAAAAATGGATATGAATAGGTAAACTTTCAAAGTTCTACATTAAGGGTATTTTGGCCATTTGGTAAATAAAAGAATAAAAAGGGAAAATAAAGCCAAAATTTGCTCATCTTTCTTCAACCTTGGCCGAAAATTTGAAGAACACCATAGCTAGGGTTTTTTCAACTTTCAAGCTTGATAGTAAGTGCATCCTAGCCCCGTTTTTAATGCTCTTTACATTTTTGAAGTCGTTATCATCCGATTTATCTATTTCTACCAATATTTTGAAGTAGGGTTCATATGCATGATGTTTGATGGAAGATATTGTATGTTTAAGGTGTGATAAACAACTTTCACTAAGTGATTTTTAGTGAAAATGCATAAAAAGGACTTATTTGTAAAAGTTGTAAAAATGGGTAGTGGAAATGTGATTTGATAAAAAAAATATGGACTGTTATGAGCATGATTTAGGTTCGGTTAGGTTTGGGTAACAAAGAAACTGGATACATTTCATTTTACGAGCCTAAGGACTAATGTGTAAAAATTTAAAAAGATAGGGGCAAAACTATAATTTTTCCATAATGTGATTTTCGGACAGCATTGAGTAATGTGATAATTAAATAAGTTAAAATTTCTATTATAGATCAAGAAAAATGAAGTTCGGACCTTGATCAGGGGAAGAACAAGGTTATTGATGATTAGATCAATTTCCTACTATTTTGCACCGAGGTAAGTTTATGTGTAAATAATGCAAAGTTGTATTATGTATTTAATGTTTAATATAGCATAAATTGTATGATTGGTTCTATGGAAATATTCAACGAAGTTTCGATGATGAGAAAATCCCAGTTGAACCTTACGAATAGTTTAGGATACAAGTGACATGTCACTAGGAAACCATGAGTTATGTGATTTATGTGAATCTGAGTGCTGTTCATGTACGTCCTACCAGTGGCTGGATAGTCTGGTATGTGTTGCGGATACCTGACAACTTGTGTGAGCAGTCCGTGTAGCTACATTTTGACTAATAGCTTGTGTGAGCAGGCCCGTAATTAGCTCGTGTACGAGCCCTATGTGTTATGAGATATGAGGTAGCATTTGCTACATATGTGGCACTTACGTGCAAGACTTTCCGTGTATCCGCAAGTGTTCAACTGGTAATCCGAAGAGTATGTCAAAGATGACAAAGTATGTGAGTATGTTATGAGTTGGTATAGGTATGTATGAAAAACCCATGAGCATGAACTTTGGTATGAGATGAACTCTTGGTAAGAATGCTAATGAGTAAGTTATGCCTAAGATACATGATGATATTTATGTTAACTTATGTTGAGTAGTTATATGATTAATAAATGAGTTATGTTGCTTATAATTTGCATGCAAACTTACTAAGCTTTAAAGCTTACTCTCTTTTCCTTTCCATTCCTTATAGTGTCGCCAAGTTAGTACAGAGATCGAGGGTCGTCGGAGCTCGATTCACAGTATCAAACGATTGTTTTGGGTATACTTGGTTTCAATATTTTGAGTATGGCATGTATAGGGACTTGGTTATTTAGTTATATGTCATAGTGGTTTAGCCAAATGTGTTTTGCATTGTTATGGTTAATGATTCATTTTTTATATGGCCATTGAATGTTGGAAAATATTAATCTTATTGGTCATTGGTATGTTTATGTAATGATACTTATCATGAAGATGAAATTGGCATGAATGGAAAAAGAAAGTATGTGATGTTTATGCATGATAGATGTTAGTATGTGTAATTGATGTATTGATATCTTGTTTATGGCTGATTTGGCTATATATATATGCTTGGATTTGGTGTTTCTTGATGTTATGCAAGTTGGTGCAAGTAAGGGTGGAAAATGGCTTGGTAAATAGCCTTATTTTGTCCACACGGGCAGAGACATGGTAGTGTGTCTCAACCGTGTGAAGGACACGGCCTGAGGGCATGGGCGTGTGTCCAGGGCATGTGAAGTCTGCACCTATTTTATGAAAAATTTCAAAAATTAATTTCGCCACACAGCTTAGCATACAGGCGTGTGACTTGGTTGTGTGACTCCCCTTGGTGCATGACATCATAAATAGAGAGTTACATGGGTTAGGGACACTGGCGTGTGACCCTGTTTTGATGAATAAATTTTTAAGTGTTTTAAAAAATTTTAAAGTTCTCGCTTTAGTCCCGAACCACTTTTAATGCATGTTTTGGGCCTCTTAGGCTTGTTTTAAGGACGATATGTTTGTAAATGAAAAGTTCTAAATTTGGATGGAAATTTATGTCTCGGCTTTGTATGTTAGTTTGTGTTTAAGTCTGGCGATGCCTCGAACCCTGTTCCAGCGTTGGATACGGGTAAGGAGTGTTACAAGGACTGCAATATGGATTTCACTGTGGAGATTCCTTAAAAGTAAGAAGAATTCTTTTGTGATCAAATGATAATTGCACTGGCCCTTATGTGGTAGGCATTATCATGCGATAAATCAAAATTTATATCTTTAAAAGAAGACAATTAGCCCAAGCATGCTACTCGGTGAGATTGTCCCACGATGACTAATTTGAGGTGCATGATGCGATAGGTGTTGGGTTGATGGTTATATACTCAATATCTTTTAGTTAAGTAACTCCCCATGGAGCTTTGCTTAAGTTAGAATGATGACCAAATGTTACACGATTATTAGTATGTGTGAATGCCTAAGGAATTATGTTAATGTACTAATTGGATGGGAATCCATGTTCTTACTAGTTGATCATGATCACCTCATGGTGGCTTGATTCAATGGGTGTAGGAATTATTGTTGCAACAACTTACAAATATTTTCTAGGTTTAATGTAAGACACATGCATCATTTTAATGCATATTGTAATGTTGCAAAACATTTTCAAACATTGCTTAATACAAAGATATTAATATATGAATGTTTTATTTTAGTTCGAAAATGGACCAACCCTCTTATTGGACATACTCATTGAAAACAAATTGAACGAAAATAACTATAAGGAATGGAAAAGAAACTTAATAATTATTCTGAGCTGTGAGAAACTTAAGATAGTTCTTGATAACAAGTATCCACCGGCCATTCAAGCTGAGGCTAGAAAATGCTGGAAAGAGTCATTGCTATATGATGACAAGTGTGACTAGTACTCTGTATTATCAATTGGAGAGCTATAAGACTGTTAAAGCGATTCTAGATAAGCTAGAAGACATGTTCAAAGGTCGAGCTGCCTTGGCTCGACAGTCTGCCATAACTAGCTTGGTGAATGCCCAGCAAAAGCCCGACACTCCAGTCAAAGACCATATGATAACTCTTATGGGCTAATTTGCCAAGACTATGGACAATGAGGCTAATCTAGATGAAAATACTCAAATTAAGATGGTGTTCAAAAGCATGTCAAAGGATTTTGTTGGTTTTCAGGCCGCATATAACCTTGGCAATAAAAACTTGACACTTACACAACTCATAAATGAGTTACAATCCTATGAGTTGGTGTTGAACGTTGGTCAATCGATCTAAAAAGCATAAGCGAATATAGTCGTTGCTTCTTCCTCAACAAGGAAGGGAAAGTGCACTAAGAAAGGCAAGGCTAAGGTCTCTAGGCCAGTACAAGTGGAAAGGAAGAGAACCAGAAATCCTAAAAGCTTATCTAAGTCTAATTCTTCTTCTACAACAAGAAAAGGAACTTCAAGGCAAATTGTAAAGAGTGAAAGGAATATCTAGCTACCAAAAGCAAAGGTATGGAACTCTTGATGATAGAAGCTTGTTTAGTGGAAGGTTCAATAGATCACTGGGTTATTGATTCGGAAGCCACTAATCATGTTTGTGTTTCTCTATAGGGGTTCGAGGAGATGAAAGATATTAGAGATAATAGCTTATCATTATGGACTGGGAAAGAGACAAGTGTGGTTGTTGAAGCAATGAGAGATGTACATCTTTATTTTGATAATTTTAGAGAGATTATTTTAAAAGACATTTTCTATGTTCCAAATTTCAAAAGAAACTTAATGTTCCACGTTTATATAAAGACGACTTGACCGTGACTTTTAATAATGGAATTTCAATATTTAGAAATTGCAATATTAACTATAACGAATGGATGTTAAATAATCTCTCTATTTCATCAAACCAAAAACGTACACACTGCTTGAGACTAAAATATCAAATAAAAGACTTAAAACTTCTCACTCTAACGAGGTGTACCTTTGGCATTTGAGACTTGTTCATATTAACCGAGAAAGAATCACCAGACTTGTGAAAGACGACATTTACGCTCATTTAAATAAATTGATCTTCCACAATGTGAATCTGCTTAGAAGGTAAGATGACTAAGCGATCTTTTAATGCAAAAGGAATGAGGGCTAGAAAACCATTAGAACCTGTGCACACTAACGTATGTGGCCCTATGAGCGTTAGTGCAAGAGGTGATAACAAGTATTATGTAACCTTTATTTATAACTATTCTAGATATAGGTATGTATACCTAATGCACCACAAGAGTGAAACCTTTGATAAATTCAAAGAGTATCGTGCGGGAATGGAGAAACAACTAGGTTTACCCATAAAGGCACATCGGTTTGATCAAGGTGAGGAATATTTATCTGGTTACCTCTTAGGGTACCTTATAGAGAATAATATTCTATCCTAGTTAACTGCGTTGGACACTTGACAACAGAATGACGTGGAAGAGAGAAGATATCAAGTGTTGTTAGACATGGTATGTTTGATGTTAAGTTATTTGAAGCTGCCAATCTCTTTTTGGGGATACGTTGTACAAACAGCTTGTTATATTCTATGACAACTAAGGTAGCATTGAAAACCTCATACAAATTATGGCATGACCGGAAGTCGAATCTTAATTATTTAAGGATTTGGGGATGCTCGGCCTACGTATTGGATAAAGATGAAAGGAAGTTAAACTCACGAAAAGAATTGTGCGTGTTTGTAGGATGATTGCATGATATTCGTAACAGGTTTTAAAGATTTATAAATGAATCGTTCTTGAGACTAACTTATTATCACGATTAAGGCAAGCGTACCTATCGAATAGTAGTATAGTTCAGCAAGACTGGATTGTCAAACCCAAAGGAACTACGAGTACTAGTATTTACTTCCTTTTTATTATCTAACCTAAAAATTAAGAGGTCTAACTAAGAATGCACAGAAAGAAAACTCGGGAAAATACTTCTGGGAAAATTCGATTGATTGAGACAATACCTAAGGAAAAATCCACCTAGACTTCACTTGTTATTTGACTTTGAATCAGACGATTTATTCATTTGAATTGATCCATAGAAATCCCTAAGTTATATTATTATCTCTCTCAAGACTAATAACGTCTAACCCTAGGTTGAATAATTGAAATCTTTTCTAATTAACACCCTAGAATTGCATTAACTCGATCTATGGATTCCCTTATTAGGTTTCACCCTAATTCGGCAAAATCTTGTCACCCTATCTCTAGGCGCGCAATCAACTCCGCTTAATTATGACAATTTTACTCTTAAAAAGGGTTTATTCCTCCTCTGAATAAGAGTGTTAACTTGAATCAATATCCTAGGATATTAAAACAAGAATTAAGAACACATAATTAAGAACAAGTCAAATATTTATCATACAATTCAGATAATAATAACAAAATCTGTCTTAGGTTTCATTCCCCTTAGGTATTTAGGAGATTTAGTTCATATTTATGAAAGAAAACATCTCAAAAGCATAAAGATAACAAAACATAAGAAAACCCAAAACTCCTCTAGGAACTTGAAGGGAGATCTCCAGTCTTGATGATGAATCCGGCTCTTGAGATGGATCAATCGGCTTTCCTTGAGTAATTCCTTGCTTCCTACTCTGTGTCATCCTCCTAAGTGCCTCCTCATGTGTTTAAATAGGCTTTCGAATGCCTAAGAGCCCTAAAAATTGGCCTTTTCCGAATAGGAACAAAATTGGGCTCGGAAGGGACACGCCCGTATGACACGCCCATGTGCAATTACTCCAGCCCGTGGTCTAGGCTGTTAAATAGGCACGGGCGTGTGGTCTACCCGTGTAAGTCATGCTTCGATCCTACCAAATTGACACGGCCGTGTGACATGCCCGTGTGAGGAAGTCCAGGCCGTGTTGTTTTCCCATGTGGGTCCATTTTCTCCATTTTCGGCCCGTTTCTCGCTCTTTCTACTCTCCTATGCTCACTTAAGTATAAAACATGAAATTAGAGGATTAGGAGCATCGAATTCACCAAATCTAATGAGAAAACATCCGTAAATGCGCTAAACATGGGATAAAAATATGTATAAATTACGGTTTATCAAATACCCCCACACTTAAGCATTTGCTTGTCCTAAAAAAGAAAAATCCTCAATCACGATCAAAATAAATTCTTCTCAATTTATAATCCCTATCAATAATATCTCAAAATAGTCCATAATTATTTATACATTGAAAATTCAACTAAAAATACATCAAAGTTTTAGACATTCTATGTTGAGCATTTTATCATGAAAACATAGGTGTCTTCCTTCATCTAAGTGATTACCTTGATCAAAATATCACAGAGTTTAACATCCTCACTAAAGATTCACTCAAATCACTCAAGGTGTTTAAGGACATCAATTAAAGCACTCATTAGTCAATATGAGAAGTTATTACCATAGGCTTGCTTGAAAATCAAATCTCCACCACTATATATTGAAATGATACCTCAATCAAAAAGGTCTTTAGAGGGTTGTAACGTGGCTTTGGTTAGGGGGTGTGGTCACAAGCTGAAAGAAAAGGTTAGAATCGAGATTGAATTGAAAAATTACCTAGCTAGAAAAATGACTAGTCATCAGCTGAATACAAGTGAGATTCTTCTTAGAATATGGAATTAACACTCAAGCTCAAAAAATTGTGAATTACTACTAATATGTATGTAAGTATTGTTGTTGTTTTTTTTGTAAGAACAAGTCAAATACATAGAAGAACAAAACATAGATAAGCAATTAGTTCAAATCAAATCTCAACAAAAATAGGGATCAAATTAGGGGATTTCAACAATAATGGGTTATGGGTTAATATTGAGGGTAAATCAATTAATGGTTTGTTAGGCTCAAAGGGGTTCACTAAGGGTTAATTATGAAGGTAGGCTTTTGTAAAGTGAGTGGGTTAAACTTAAGTGCCTTTATCATCTTGACATATCAAATCAAATGGTGTGGTCTTGACATGTATAATCAAGCAAGTTCTAGAATAACAATTCAATATTTGACGCACTCAAAGCAACAATAAAAGTGAGCATAAAAGAAATAATAGATGCTCTAAAGGCTCAAAATCTCACAAAAATTATGGCTTTTTGATGTTTAAACATGTGAATTTCAACTCAAGATAATACCTAAACTTGGGAAAAACAACCTAAAAGTTTTTAATCCTTCAAATATCAACTTAGCATGCTTGATTCCCTAATGTCTTAAAGTGTAAACACTCAATGCATAAATGCCTATGTTTTAATTCAAGACATATCAATAAAAATCATAAATTAATTAAAATTCATTGTAATAGTGATATGAGTGTAACACCCTTCGTCCGTATCCCTCGCCGAAACAGGGTTCGAGGTGCTACCAGATTTAAACTCAACCATTTATATAAAATTATGCCGTAAAAATTTTTTTTGATCAATTTTTAAACTTTTCATGCACTCGTATATTATCCTTTAATCGGGCTTACAAGGCCTCAAAAAATTCATGAGGCATTATTAAATATTTACCAATATCTTAGTCTTATATCATTTACTTACTCAACAATGAACCACAAATCAAATTCTAAATATACACGCTATAAACCACATCACAGGAGATAATAACATACAAGCATATGAATAATCAAACTTCCTTAATAACAAGCCAAAGTCTTTGGCTTAATCATAATATTACATATTCAATTTTACAACCCTATACATGCCATAGACTCGAAACACTAAGATTTACTTACGCCGATAGCGTAGACACGACAATGTGATAATATCTCTGACGGCCTCCAACTCGAGATAACCTGGAAACCCTAGGGAATATGGGATAGAAGATGGGAGTAAGCTTTACGCTTAGTAAGTTCATAAGAAATCAATAAACAACTCATTAACAAGTTTTATCAATGTTTACAACATAATCACAAATTCACTACAAGTTGTCTTCCTAAGCAACAGTCACTAAATTATTTATAACCAGAGTTACAAAACTCCAAATCAATTGTTGTTAATTTTACCTGAAAATAGACTCATACATCTTATATCCATAAAATTTTCAGAATTTTTGGTTTGGTCAATCAATACCAGATTTTTCTTAAGTTTCCCCTATTTCACTGTTTGACTAATTTGACCACTCTTCACTACGAATCAAATTTCTCATTGTAAAAAATTCAAAATATGTTATCTTTGATTTCATTTGAGACTAGACTCATTAAGGAGTCTAAGCATATAATTTTTATCTTATAACCATTTTTTTACAAATTATAATGATTTTCTAAATACAGAACAGAGAACCCTGAAGTCATTTGACTCTGTCCTATGCCACTTCAAATATCTCATTATCAGCAATTCTTTTGCTTACACAGTTTCTTTTATAAGAAACTAGACTCATTAAGCTTTAATTAAAAATTTATCCAGCTTCTAACTCAACTCTCACAATTTATGGTGATTTTCCAAAATCACGTTACTGCTGTTGTCCCAAGCAAATTTATTACAAATTTACTCTTTCACACATTTTTTGCATTCATATTATTTAAACATGTATATCACCAATCAATTTCATCACATATCTATAATTTCACTTAAGCATAATCTCAATAAAATACATCATGCTCAATGATTCACACACAACCGTTCAAATTAGCAATTATAAGATGGTTCCGCACATAGCCCACCCTTATCGATAATTTACGATGGTTTTACCCATACTCACATATATGACATAGGTATTTAAATACTTCAGTGTCAACTTTAATTCAACCGAATTCAACCATTGTACCATTTCATAACCACAGTTACTTTCGTCATTCATATCTAAATGGTATTTCACATAATTCACATAACCTTTCACCATGACCAAATACACACATACACATATGACATCTTCACCTATGCTTCTCATTTCACATTCATGATTCAATTCCAATCGATCTAACATGTATAAGTATATATCACATACCTAGCCAACTTAATGTATTGAATGAATTCAATTGTTGATTTAACACAAGGTCTCATAGTCTTAGACTTTTATCAAATCACCGGCATTTAGCCTGCTAGGTTTTAAACCCGAATTCATCATCAGCACGAAGCCTACTAGACTTTAAGTCTAAACTCATTCACCGACATTTCGCCTGCTAGGCTTGAAGCCTGATATCATTTCACCGGCATTATAGCCTGCTAGGCTCGAAGCCCGATATTATCTCACCGGCATTATAGCCTGCTAGGCCCGAAGCCTGATATTATCTCACCGACATTATAGCCTGCTAGGCCCGTAGCCCGATAATATTATTCACCAGCTTAAAGCTTGCTAGGCCGAGGCCCGAATATCACATTTCGATAAACAATTCACCTGTTCTTTCATACATTCATAATTTATACTTCAATTACATATAACTGAAACACATATCTATGAACAAAGATTTTCATCCTTTCAACCACATAAGGTTTAATTTCCACATTGGAACACATGTCTTAGTACATCATTTGATAGTATCAAAGTCGACTAGATATGCTAGTCACATACGGCTCATAACTTTAATTTAATATTTATTCAACACAAAGAACATATGTATATGTATATATATACAATCAAACATCTTCTTAATTATTATTATTCAGCTCTTAAGCATATAACATGATCAAACACAAACACTTAAAAACTTACCTTGGATTTTATTGAATAACTACGGATTGACTAATCGACTAGATTCACTTTCCCTTTATCCAAAATTGGCTCCTTATGCTCTTGTGCTAATTCAAACAAAATTTAACTTATTAAAGTCCCATCATGCTAGCTTATGGCCGAATATGACAAGAAATTTAATAGGCCATATAGCTACTTTTAGCTCAATTACAAAATGGTCATACACATTTTTAATCACATTAAGCAATTTAATACAATTTATTTAACATTTCCTCATGTACACCTTTATGACCAAATACTTATATCAAATAAGTAACTTACCTTAACACATATCTCACATATCCAAAGTACATAAAACCCTAATGACCAAATACGTACATTACCAAAATTCCTATGACTTTCATAGCCGAATATTCATTGTATACTTAGTTCACACACAAACACAAAACTCATATGATTTATCATATTTCCATATACATATCTCAACCATATATTCAAATATATAGTTCATCAAATAGATATTTATTCACGTTCCTTTAACACATATTGATCAACTAGACCATGCATTAGCCTTTGGCACATTCGGTCGTTGAAACAATAACCTATTTAACATTCAAACATTTTATACACACACCATTAACCTATTATCAATTAACTAAGTACTTTAAAAATTTTCTTTAACTAAGTAACTTATCCGGAAATAATAAGGGCAAATTTAACAAGCTTATCTTAAATAAAAACAAATTTCCTTTCCCAAAAATATATATATATGACAACTTCAACTTCATACTTCTCAACAATGAAGTCAACTTATTCATTCATTAACATTACACTCATTCAACCATCATATAAGCTAATTTAACATCTAAACAACACCTTCTAAAAACTATCAAATTATCACAATTTAGCAACTTGCCGAATACATATATGTTCAATGATTCATGAATTTAAACCATGGGTTAACTATACAATGCATTTATCAATTTAATTTCATAAACAATTTCATAAAAATCACATTAACATACCTTTGATTTATGAAATAACCATGGCCGAATGCCTTGGCTTCTTCTATATATATATTTTTTTCCTAGTTACGGCAATGAATAAAAGAAAAATGAATACACATTGTTTTTATCACTCTTTTCTTATTTAATCAAATTTTTTATTTCATAATATAATGCCATTACCTATTATAATGCTTAAATAAAATGAATATCAATATGGCTGGCCACTATATTAAAAGTGGTCCATTTGACATGCAAGTCCCCCATGTCAAAATTCATGCATTATTTGGCCACTTTAAAATTCACCTATCACATTTTCAAGTCTTATCACATGAGTCCTTTCTTATAAATTAACACCTAATTGATAAAATCAAGGCACAAAATATTCACACATACAAATTTCACATACAATAAGCACAGAATCTAACATCTAATTATTTTTGTGACTCGATTTTGTGGTTCCGAAACCACTTTCCGACTAGGGTCAAATCAGGGCTGTCACAATGAGTGATTCACGTGAGAATAAGACACAATTCAAAGATTTCTAATGATGATATAAAAGACCCCCACACTTAAGATGTACATTGCCTTCAATGTACAAAGATAGATTTATAATCATAAGATAGGGAGAGAAGTGAAACTTCCTGAATGATGAATGAATTCCTTGAACTGGAGGTTTGGAGAATAATCGGTGTGAGAGTGGAGGAGGATACTCTAGTGGTGGTAGAGGTTCATTAGTCCATAAGTCCTGCGCCAAAAGAATATTATATCTGGTGGTGGCTATGGTCGTGGTCGAGCAGGACATGGCAGTCGTAGAAAACCTTTCCCGGTGGAGTTTTTAGTTCCTATATGATGATGAGCTTTGGAGCTCTTTATAACTGTGATAGAATCAGGAAATTTTTAAGAAATATAACGAAGCATAGCTACTCGTAATGAAATAGTCAAAATTTAAAATTATAAAATAATAAGTATAAAACCTAATAAAAATAAGCTTAAAGAAAAATAAAAAGTAGTCTTAAAATAGAATAAAAGTAAAAACATAAATTAATAAATAAAAGTTTTTAAACATCTTCATCGCTAGATGGTTCGTGAGGTCGGGGTGGTGATGAGATGTGGAAGTGCTGACAAATCTGCAGTAGAGTAGCATCAATGTTATCAAAGCGCTGAAAACACTATTGCTCAAATCGAGTAAGACGCTCAGAGATGTTAGCGTATGAAGTCGTCGCATGAACTGGAAGAGAGGGGGATGGTGGCTGAGTCGGTGGATCCTCGTGACGTGGAGGGACATTATCAAAAATGTCCTCTGGGTCTTCCTCCTCGGTGGACTGGGTGAGGCGGTACTGAGGAGGGTATGTGCCACGTCGTTTCTTGATCATCCTCATACTTAGCATGCTCGAGATGCCCTGTGGGGACATCTGGCTGATGAGAGTGAGGGAGGATGATTGGGCTACTGTATTGAGGAGCCCGAAGTATTGAGCCAATCGAGTCACATAGGGCCCGATAGAGATGACCCCTCTCTTGTGCCGCTCTGTCTGCTGGTGAATGGCGAAGGCAATAAAGTAGGCGAGGTCTATGACGTGCCCGTTCGCCATACTCCATAAGAAATAGGCGTTGTGGGTGGTGAAGACGCCAGTGCTCTCTTATCTCCCTGTCAGAGTGTGAACCAAGATGGCGTGTAAATACCTCAAGGAAGTAGGGAGAGCCGATGCCTTGGAGCGGCTAGGATTGTAGGTGGCCAAGGCAAGGACGAGGTCCCTCCAACATTTCGAGGGGGAGTAGTGGATGTGGCGGTAGAGGGTGTCGAGGTCATTGTCGTCCATAAACTCCTCCGTATATTGCCCTAGTGAAATCTCGAACTCGGGTACGCTCAACTGGCGTACTAGACCACCAAGGTGGAACTAGACTATTCCAGGATCATCGAAGTTGGTCATGACGGTCTGAAGATGGAACATCGAGCAGAATTCCAATGTAAACTCAAGATACGTCGGCTCAACAATCTCAAAGAAGAGCCCCCACGGGTCAGTCGTTAGGAGGGCTCGGACTGCGTCAGCCAATTGAATCTACTCGAGTGTAGCCCAGTCAATGCAGCAACCTACACCTAGGGGTCGGGCCCATAATATCTAATATAATTCCTCTTGGGGTCCCAATGGAACCTGGAGGAATAGGTGCCTAATCTCTATGGTAGGACCTGAGGATGATGCTGCTCCTTTCCTCTTCTTTGAGGCAGGAACAGTGGCCTTCTTATCACGTGAGGACGACATTGTACCTGCGTTGAAAAATCGAAGTTCAATCAATATACCCCAAGAGTAGTATGGAAAATCAAGGCTAAATATGAATATTTTATGAGATTAACGTACGAGATGATAAAAACTAAAACCACTAAATATATCAAGTTAGAGGATTATGGAAATAATGAATGAATACATGTGAGTAGGCATAAATTTCATGGAAACAAGGAAAAATGGAAGAGTATTGCATAATGGAGTAACTAAAATGACAAAAATTTTTATTGAACAAGCATTAGTATTTTACTATTCTAACTATGAATATTCAAAAATAGTTCAATATAGCAAAGGAATCATGAAATAAGCAACATATTTAGAGAAAATAGAGAGAAAAGAGTAAACAAACGCAAAAAGAAAGAACTTGGGGCATCGGAATCGGTGTTGTAGGTGGCGCACGGGTGTGGGGGTAAGGCGTGTGGAGTTGCAGCGGCTAGGGTTAAGGATTTTTGAGGAGGGCGATGATGAATAGTGAGGGGTTTATATCGATTTTGGGGCACACGGCCATGGGACATGCCCGTGTACCCTAATTTTTGCTTGTGTGTTTCGCAAATTTTGAATTTGGGCGCGTCTGACATTCAGCCTACACCCATGTGGCTTGGGCGTGTGGGCACACACAGTCGTGTCGCACGGCCGTGTCTTGCTTCATTTGCTTCTCCCACGCCCGTGTACATAGGTCCATGCCTGTGTTTGTTTTAGAGTGTCGACCATGAGTGGAGGGCATGGGTGTGTCGTACGCCCGTGTTACATTTTCAGTTTCAACCACGGTTTCAAGGCACGGGCATGCCACACGCCCTTGTTGTTTTGGCAGTTTCACCCACTGCCATGTCGCACAGCCGTGGCAACTTATCGTATCCCATGTTGGGGAAAAAATGTTGCCCTGTTTTCACACGGCCTAATGCACGCCCTTGTGCCTGGCCGTGTGGTCTTTAGAACGTCTGCGCTCCATGATTCGGTTAGTATGTTAGATGTTAAAAACTAAAATTTTTAAAGAAATTAACACTGTTAATGCTTGGTTTGCCTCTCGAGAAGCGCTTATTTATAGTCTAAGCTTGACTTACCTCACTTTTGCATAGTCAAGGTGGAGCGAGGAGTTTACACTCCTCATCCCTGCTATAGATTTTATCAACATGAGGTTTAAGACGAGTATTGTTTACCTTAAATGGGCCGAATTTGGGATGATTTACCTCAACTATACTATATGGAAAAATATTAAGTACCGTAAAAGGAATTTCTTCATTAAGTTCAGAAGTGGTAATGCGAGGCTCTGCTGCATCTAGTAGTACTTTGTCTCCAACCTTAAGTTGATTTGGTAAGGTATTGAGCTCGTCCTGGCTCGGTTTTGGCCTATCAAGTGTTCTCGATTTCTGTGTCTGCCATTCATCTAGCTCATCAACTTGTAGCCTCTGTTCTTCATAGATAGGTCCCTTGTTGTTGTTTGGACATGACTCATATACGTTCTTTGTAACTATTTCCTGCACAGAAGGTTTCACCACGTGATCAGTGCTAGTAGAATGATTTATACAACCACCTTCAATTTTTGATGTGTTACTCGAATTACGAGCTTGAAGGGTGATTGTTTCGTCTCCCACACGAAGTTTGAGTTCACCTGTACCAACATTAATAATGGTTCTAGCAGTCGCTAAAAGGGTCGTCCTAAAATTAAAGGTACGTTACTATCCTCTTCCATGTCTAGAACAACAAAGTCTACTGGGTATATAAATTTATCGATCTTAACAAGAACATCTTCAATGATACTTCTAGGAAATCTAATGGTTTTATCAGCCAATTGAATGCTCATCCTAGTTTGTTTGGGTTTCCCAAGACCTAGCTATTTAAACATTTTATAAGGCATAACATTGTTGCTTGCCCCTAAGTCAGCCAATGCATGATGAACATCTAAACTACCAATTAAACAAGGAATCGTAGAACTCCCTGGATCCTTCAATTTGTTGGGTGGCTTATTTTGTAATATGGCTGAGCAAATTGCATTCAACTCCACATGCGGCGCCTCATCCAACTTTTGTTTATTTGTTAAAAGCTCCTTTAAGAATTTGACTGCGTTTGGGATCTGCGAAAGGACTTCAATAAACGGTAAGTTTATATGTAGTTTCTTTAAAAGTTTAAGGAATTTACCAAATTATTCATCTGATCAGTCTTTCCTTGTCACATTGAGGTATGGCATACGAGGTTTATATTCTGTACTCATCGGCTTTGGGTCATTTTGGCCTACCTCATTCTTACTTTTGCTTACCATCATTTCTGGCCTTGGTTTTGCAACTGACCCTTCCTCATCTTGAATGGCAATCGCGTTGAGTTGCTCCCTTGGGTCAGGTTCAGTGTTGCTTGGCAGGTTACCTGGTGGTCGTTCGGAAATTAATTTAGCAAGCTGTCCAATCTAAGTTTCGAGCCCCTGGATTGATGCTTGTTGATTTTTCAGTGTTGTCTCAGTATTCTAAAAACGAGTTTCTGACACCAAGATGAATTTGCTTAGCATCTCCTCAAGGTTCGGCTTCTTTTCTTGCTGGTAAGGTGGTTGTTGAAAACCAGGAAGATGTTGTGGCCTTTGATTTTCTTGACCGCCCTATGAGAAATTGGGATGGTTCCTCGAACCTGCATTATAAGTGCTACTATATGGGTTATTTTGGGGTCTAGAGTTATTGTTACCCATATATTGGACTTGTTCCTCCTCGATGCTAGGATTGAAGGGTTGATATTCTGTGCATGCTCCTCCTCCATTCGAATTGCACCTCATCACTAGATGTACCTGAGTAGAACCACACAAACCGTCAATCTTTTTATTTAAGAGTTCTACTTGGTTAGATAGCATAGTAACGCGTCGAGGTTGAAAACACCAGCTGCTTTCATTGGGTTTGTTCTTATAACTTGCCACTGATAGTTATTCAGTAACATCTCCTCAATAAATTCGTAAGCCGCCTCAGGCCTCTTATTATTGATAGTTCCTCCAGCAGCTGCATCAATCATCTGCCGAGTCGAAGGATTCAGGCCATTATGAAACGTTTGAACCTGTAGCCAAAGCGGTAACCCATGGTGAAGGCACCTTCTCAAAAGGTCCTTGTATTTCTCCCATGCATCGTAGAGTGTTTCTAAATCCATCTGCACAAAAGAAGAGATATCATTACATAATTTGGTTGTTTTAGCCGGCGAAAAATATTTTAATAAAAACTTTTCGGTCATTTGTTCCCAAGTAGTGATTGACTCTCATGGTAACGAGTTCAACCATTGTTTAGCCTTATTCTTTAATAAAAAGGGAAACAACCGAAGGCGAATGGTGTCATCAGAAATGCCATTAATTTTAAAGGTATCGTAAAATTCTAGGAAATTTGCCAAATGAGCGTTGGGATCCTCGTCCTGCAAACCATCAAACTGAACAAACTGTTGTATCATTTGAATTGTGTTAGGTTTTAGTTCAAAATTATTTGCAGCAATAGCAAGTCTAACTATACTTGACTCGGTTCCTGTTAAACTAGGTTTAGCATAATCATACATAGTGCGTGAAGTAGGATTCTGATTTACTGGATCAGCAGCAATCGTAGGAGGTAGCAGATTTTCTTGGTTTTCAGTCATCTCCTCGGTTGTGGTTGAAGTATCATCCTTTTGCTCGTCCTCTGTGTATCTTAGGTTTCGCCTTATTTCTCTCTGATTTCTGCAAACTGTGCGGTCGATCTCACTGTAACGCTCCAATTTTTGGGGCCTAGAAGAGTTGGGCTTTGAGTCTGGGATTCGGATAGAAGGAAACCTGAATAATTAAGAAGTTTTAAATATTACCGTTTAAGAAAAAATTTTGAATTACTACTAGAAAATTTTTACTATATTTATTATTACGGATATTTTAAATTTTTATGAAATTTTAATTAGTATTATGAGATAAAATTATTATTAGAAAATTATTACTGTATGTATGTTTGAAAATTTTTATGAAAATTATTATTATTTGTTGTATTATTGGTATTTGAAATTTTTATGTTTATGAAATTATTATTATTATTATTATTATTAGTAATTAAATATGTAACGAAGGGGTATAATGTGGAGAAAGGCCCAGGGCTTGGCCCATAGCTTTAGCAAAATTCTTGAATCTTGCCTCTTAAGGGAATTTGGGCAGTAGGCTTCATTAATAATATAGGGCTGAGTTTTAGCACAAGCAGGCATTTGGCCCAGTGCCTAAGGACGCTAAGAGGACGCTAGGGAGGTGCCTGGGTTCAAGGTGCGGCGTGCGCAATTTGGGTTTTTTTTAATATGCAGATTGCGGCTAGAATAAGGGTTAAGAGGAGTTGTGAGTATTATTTAGCACAAAGAGCGCCTTAGGGTAGTGGCAGCAGCGCGCTAAGGAGACCCAGGGGTCACGAGTTCGAATGCAGGGGACAGCGAAACGTGTTTTATTTCTAGTAGCCCGTGACTGAAGCGATTAAGGCTTATAGGTAAATGTGGTCATATTATAACAAAAGCGAGGTTGTGTTACAGCGGCAAGCAGTGTGGCTGAGTGTTCTGGAGGTTGAAGGTTCGAGTGGCGTGGAAGGCGGAATTTACCTTTTATTTTTAAGCGGACTGGAGCTTCAGCAGGTAAGGTTTAAAATTAACTGTGACCGTACATTGGCAAGGAAGAAAGCATGGTGCAGTGGCCAGCAGCACGGGCGTAGGTGCAAGGGCGGACTGAGGTCTGGAGTTCGAGCTGTTGTACGCGCAATGGGCTACCAATTTTGCTGCTCACGTGGGGTGGAGTTAGAGTTTGACCGAAACTCTTCTTAGCAGCATGATGAAACTTTGAATTTGGCCAGAAATTAGGGAGCTAAGGAAGGAATTAAAATTGGAAAAGGACTTTATTTTATTCTAATCTTACCTTATTTCTTTTGCTCATATTCTTTTCTATTTTTTCCAAAAGCTGAACAATTCTCTCCTTTTCTATTTTCTTTCCTCGAAGCTAAATTCTTTTTAAAACAACTTTTTCTTCTCAAATATTGGTTGCCGATTACTCCTTTGGTTGAAACCATATCTCCTTTCCTTTTAATCTTTCAAAAAACCGAACTTCTAATCTTACATCTCTTCCTCTACTGATTGTCTTCGATGGTGAACTTATCGTCACCTATTTTTTTCTTTTAGATCGCAATAGCCATATTCTAGGATAGATCCAAAAGCCGAATAGCCTCATATTTTAGTGATTCGGGAGTTAATATTTAGATCTATTTTCTACACAGGTTTAAGTTGGATTCACAACGGATCTGGGGTAGGAAGGTATTTGGAACGTTCTTCAACGAGTAGATCTCTTGGTAAGTATTCGAACCTTCTTTCCATTTGTATCTTGTGGTTTAAGAAAAGCTGAAAACCCCTATATACATAGGGTGGTTGTCGACTAAACTAAAAAGGTTTAGTGGTGTTATTTGATTTGTTTTGCTCTAGTGTGGATTAAAGGCTACTAATCGAGGGCTTGGATATTTGGAACGACCAGAATTAGATCTAGTCCACTTTTCCGGCAAAGGTAAGAACTTTAGTGCCTAAGGTGTTAAGGGCCAAATATGGTAAGGGTTTGATGTGTTAAGTTGTTATGGATTCATAGTTTAGCGTGTTAGTAACTGATTGTAGGCAACTCGTGTGTGGAACTCATCAAAGTTTCATCGAAAAATAGGTGTGTAAACGACACCCACTTATAGACTAGATCGGCAAAAGTCGAAAAGCCGAAAAGCCGGCATTTGTGAACTTGCGAGCGTGCGAGTGCTCGTGAGGTGGTTTGGTTGTTAATTTTGGTAATCTCAAGCAGTATGATTGCAGAGTGCACAATTTCGTGCACTTCGGTATATTTGGGCTTAATGGGCCAAAAACGGGTTAGTGGGCCAACGGGCCCAATTCGGTAAAAACGCTCGGTAAGTGATTCTATTAATGTGTTATGTTTATAATATGTATGTAAACTCTAGAATAGTAAATTTTACTGAAATACCCCTAAGTATGAAAATTACCATTCTACCCCTAGATGCAAAATGATCGTTATACCCTTAGGGTTAATTTTGACTGAAATGCATGATATTCTGATTCTGTTTGTTATATGCCATGACATGTATATCTGTTGCATGGGGTTGGGTTTTGTTATGGAGGAAGAACCCGTTCTGGTGGCTGTGCCACATATTCTGATATAAGCAGCTTTGCTGCGGATTATAGTTAGTGACGCAACCGGTGCTAACACTGTAAGTGTAGGGATGGCGTGGGTGATTTATTCCCCACAAGAAGTGTAGGGATGGACGGAGGCAAGTGCAGGGTTGGATGGGGTTATCATGCATTAATCATATGAGACTGTTTTATTATGGGCCAACTGTATTAAAATGGGCCTAACTGTGTTAATATGGGCAACACCCAATATATCTCGACTTGTAATAGGGCTACGGCCCAGACTGATACTGATATGGGCTAGGCCCGATATGCTCTGATATTGTAATAGGGCTATGGCCCAGATTAATATTGATATGGGTTAAGGCCCAGTTAACTCTGATTTCTGAATAGGGCTTAGGCCCAGTAAAGCTTGAACTGATTTGGGCTCTGGTTGGGATACTTTACACACTGATTTTTCCAAACTCACCCCCTTTCTCTTCCATCCTTGCAGGTGAGCCCTAGTTGGTGGACTTGGAGCTGGGCGGGATTCAAAGTGGCCACGAAGATTAAGTTTCCGTTTTCTTTAAAATAAGTTTCGTATTTATTATTTTGATCATTTTTATTCTGGTTTAAGTTGTAACAAGGCCGCTCTTTTTATTATTTTTAATATTTTGGGTTATTAAATTGGTTAGCTTTAGTGCGCGTTTTATAAAATTACTTATTTTCAAAATATCACGATTTCCGAGCAAAGCTTCTGCAATGTAAATGTTTTCAAAGGAAATAAATATTTTAAATGGACTTAAACTTAATTTGTTGTTCATGGACAAGTAATATGCTTTAAGTGTGGCAATGGATGTGTGCATGTCTAGTATTGGATCCATGAAGAGCTTGGTACTTAAGCAGTCCAATAGACTCACCTCCTCTTTTCTGGCTTCCTACCTGGTGCACAGCTTCCATTTACTTTAATCTATAACGAAAATATTCTTTTCAAAGATTTTTAATTAAAACATGAGTTTTACAATAACGCTCCAATGAGTTTTACATCAAGAAGGGTTTTTAATGAAAACATGGTTTTCAAAAAACACTTCAATATGACACGCCGAATTCGGCCGTAATGTCTGGGTCAGGTTTGGGGTGTTACATTTAGTGGTATCAGAGCCCAGTTGCAACAACTCGACTGTGGATCGGGTCCGAAAATCTTTTCGAAAACTTAGGCCTAAGAGGGGTATTTTTGGAAATGGTTTTGAAAAGTTCTTTTCAAAGATGTTTTACAAGGTATACATGATAAAATGGTTCAAGTTTTTTCTGGTTTTTTAAAACGGGTCTAAAATCAAGAATTTCAAAAGAAAGGTATTTTTTTAAAAATTTTAAGAAATTCTATTTTCTGTGACTAAATACATGGTTTGTGGTTTTAAATGGTTTGGAGAAAGAAGTGGCACACTGAATCCCCGGCACCAAGTCTGTAAGTATTCCTGTTAGTCATACTACACTGTATTAAGATATTACTGTAGATAGAACTGAGACCATATCATGACATTATAGCTAGGGCAATACTAAAAACCCTAGAATATTGAGACTATAGCTAGGCTATAATTCTGTGAAAATAGAAACTTTAAAATAATATCTTTGCATAAAACATATGAATAAATAGTAAATCTTTTTTGAGATCTTTGTAGTTGTTTGATATGTGTACTGGTAATGTAGAGTATTGATATGGATTCTGAAGGTAAGCAAAGTCTGCCAACTTCGGGTAGCGGTAACTCGGAGCTTAGGACTGAGGCACTGGCCAAGTTAGTAAGGAAAGTGGTAGAGGAAGTATTGGATACCGAAATTAAGGAAATTAGGGAAACGATTCAAGCAGGGTGCTTGGAGTATAGGAAGAGGAAGGATTCTAGCTCTCAGAAAACCAAGCCCCGTTCTGTGAAACATGTTAAGGCACGACCAAACTTTCCAACCTGCAAAGACTGCAACGGGCGTCATCTGGGTGAATGCCATAGGAAGACATGAGCATGTCTTAGATGTGGGTCCAAGGAGCATCGAACTCGGGATTGCCAAGTTTATTCTATTTGAGTGTGTGTTACGAATTGTATGCGTGCTTGATAAATGTTCCTTTACTTTAGTAATTAGATGTTCTGGGTCGTACTAACAGTTATTTTTAATTAGAGTGCACAGCGGAAGCATAGAGGTTTGACTTGAGTAATACGGTTAGTTGATAGTTAGAAATTTCGAGGACGAAATTTCTTTAAGGGGAGTAGAGTTGTAACGCTCTGATTTTTGGGGCCTAGAAGAGTTGGGCTTTGAGTCTGGGATTCGGATAGAAGGAAACCTGAATAATTAAGAAGTTTTAAATATTACCGTTTAAGAAAAAAATTTTGAATTACTACTAGAAAATTTTTACTATATTTATTATTACGGATATTTTAAATTTTTATGAAATTTTAATTAGTATTATGAGATAAAATTATTATTAGAAAAATATTACTGTTCGTATGTTTGAAAATTTTTATGAAAATTATTATTATTTGTTGTATTATTGGTATTTGAAATTTTTATGTTTATGAAATTATTATTATTATTATTATTAGTAATTAAATATGTAACGAAGGGGTATAATGTGGAGAAAGGTCCGGGGCTCGGCCCATAGCTTTAGCAAAATTCTTGAATCTTGCCTCTTAAGGGAATCTGGGCAGTAGGCTTCATTAATAAATTAGGGCTGAGTTTTAACACAAGCAGGCATTTGGCCCAGTGGCTAAGGACGCTAAGAGGACGCTAGGGAGGTGCCTGGTTTCAAGGTGCGGCGTGCGCAATTTGGGTTTTTTTTAATATGCAGATCGCGGCTAGAATAAGGGGACAGCGAAACGTGTTTTATTTCTTTTAAGTAGCCCGTGACTGAAGCGAATAAGGCTTATAAGTCAATGCGGTCATATTATAACAAAAGCGAGGTTGTGTCGCAGCGGCAAGCAGTGTGGCTGAGTGTTCTGGAGGTTGAAGGTTCGAGTGGCGTGGAAGGCGGAATTTCCCCTTTAATTTTTAAGCGGACTGTAGCTTCAGCAGGTAAGGTTTGAAATTTACTGTGATCATATATTGGCAAGTAAGAAAGCATGGTGCAGTGGCCAGCAGCACGGGCGTAGTCTGCAAGGGCAGACTGAGGTGTGGAGTTCGAGTTGTTGTACGCGCAATGGGCTACCAATTTTGCTGCTCACGTGGGGTGGAGTTAGAGTTTGACCGAAACTCTTCTTAGCAGCATGATGAAGCGGTGGATAAGGCTGCAAATCACCGGTTAGGAGTTTGAGTGAAATTCAAACTTTGAATTTGGCCAGAAATTTGGGAGCTAAGGAAGGAATTAAAATTGGAAAAGGATTTTATTTTTTTTATTCTAATATCTTATTTCTTTTGCTCATATTCTTTTCTATTTTTCCCCAAAGCTAAACAATTCTCTCCTTTTCTATTTTCTTTCCTCGAAGCCAAATTCTTTTTAAAACAACTTTTTCTTCTCAAATATTAGTTGCCGATTACTCCTTTGGTTGAAACCATATCTCCTTTCCCCTTTTAATCTTTCAAAAGACCGAACCTCTAATCTTACATCTCTTCCTCTACTGATTGTCTCTTCGATGGTGAACTTATCGTCACCTATTTTTTTCTTTTAGATCGCAATAGCCATATTCTAGGATAGATCCAAAAGCCGAAAAGCCTCATATTTTAGTGATTCGGGAATTAATATTTAGATCTATTTTCTACACACGTTTAAGTTGGATTCACAATGGATCTGGGGTAGGAAGGTATTTGGAACGTTCTTCAACGAGTAGATCTCTTGGTAAGTATTCGAACCTTCTTTCCATTTGTATCTTGTGGTTTAAGAAAAGCTGAAAACCCCTATAAACATAGGGTGGTTGTCGACTAAACTAAAAGGGTTTAATGGTGTTATTTGATTTGTTTTGCTCTAGTGTGGATTAAAGGCTACTAACCGAGGGCTTGGATATTTGGAACGACCAGAATTAGATCTAGTCTGTGACAACCCGAATTAGGGCCTAATCGGAATAGTGGTTTCGTGACCACAAATCCGAGATAGAAATAATTTTTTTATAATTATTTTTGGGTTTATGATATGATTTCACGATTTCGTGAAAATTTCGTGATGAAATTCTGTGCATTTCGCGCTTAAGTTGAGATTAGGGACTAAATCGAATAAATTGTAAAACTCATGTTTTAGAAGTTTTTAGTATGAAATTGCTTTGGGATATTAACTAGGAGGTCTTAAATAGCAATTTGACCCATTCTTAAGTTGTGGACAAAAGTTGGACATGGAGGGAAATTTTTTGAAAGTTTAGTAGTAAGGGCATTTTGGTCATTTGTATATTAAATGAAATAAAATGGGAAAAATAACACAAAATTGGTTATCATCTTCATTAGTTGCTGTCGAAAATTGCTCTCCTCCATAGCTAGGGTTTCTTCAACTTTCAAGCTTCATAGTAAGTGATTTCAAGCCCCGTTTTTAATGTTCTTCACATTTTTGAAATCCTCGTAGCTCGGTTTACTTATTTTTACCATTAGTTCGAGTTAGGGTTTATGTTTAAAAATTTACCCATGAATGATAGGCATGTATTTTTTTGTTTGATGGTAGAATATGAATGTTTGAAGTTAGGAGAACGATCTTTTCTAAGCGATTTTTAACGAAAACGAGCAAAACGGCATAATCGATAAAAATACCTATTGTTCATAACTATGTGTTAGAGTGAGAATTTGATGTTGCCATAGAAGAGAAAAATGATCAGTAGGTCATTAAACATAAGAATAAGGGCTGAAATTAAATTTCCGAGCCTTGGAGAAAAATCATAATTTTATAAAAGTTAGGGGGCAAAAATGTAATTTTTGTATAATGTGATTTTTGGATTAAAATAAATAGTTCGAGTGTTAAATGAGCTAAATATGTTGTTATAGATCAAGAAAGGCGTGGAATCGACCTCGAACGGGGGAAGGAGAAAGTTTTGGACTAAATTGCAAAATTCCCATATTTTGCACCGAGGTAAGTTTGTATGTAAATAATACATTAATTTCATTTACATTCTTATATTTTAGCCTATTATATATATATTAGCTGATGTTGAAGTATAAATCGACTATTGGAAGAATGGAAATAAGTAATAGAGAGAGAGATCCCAGTTGAACATTCGGAAAAAATCGAATAAAATAGAGGGAGCGTAGCTAGGTCACATGTATGGTGCTGAGTGCACATCATGTGTACAAGAAGGCTATGAGATACTATATAGTAGCTAGGTCACATGTGTGATACGGGATGTATCCCATGTAGACAAGAGAGCTACGTGAGAGATAAATGTAGCTAGGTCGCATGCGTGATTCCAAGTGAAGGACACCATGTAGACAAGGGAGCTACGAGACAAATCGGCTAGGTCGCATGAGTGGTACTAAGTGTTCACCATGTGTACAAGAGAGCCGAATTAAATGAAATATGATGGTGGGGTTGTGTGCTGAAACCATCAAGTATCGAGGATTAATCCGAATTGTTCAACGGGATGGTTTTGTGGTGACATTGTAGTCATGGACCTACACTTGTGATGCATGAAATGTGGTGAAAATGATTTGTGGTATATATATATGTAAGTTAAAATGAGGTTAGTATAAAGAATGTGTGAAAGAGTGAAATTAGCATTAAAACTGTTTTGGACAGTAGCAATGATGTGATTTTGAAAACTCACAAAAAATAGAAGGAATTTAATTAGAGGTTTAATAAGATGTGAAATTAAATCTTAATGAGTCTATTTTCATATAAAAGAAACAGAGCAAGCAAAGGAATTCTATATTTTGAGATATTTACAATTGTGTGAGACTTGTTTAGGATGACTATGTGATCCCCTGTTTCAACTTTGAAAAATGATTAAAAATTTTACAAAACAAATTAAGAAATATAGTTTATATGCCTAAATTCCTTATTGAGTATAGTTTTAAATGAAACAAGTTTCATGGTTATTTGAATTGTGTACTGAGAGAAATTCAATTTATAATGAACAGAGGTCAGATCAGTTGAGCTGTGTAACAGGGGAAACTTTAACTAATAAACTGTACTAATTGGCTGAACCAAAAATTCTAGAAAAAATTTGTACGAATTTTTATGAGTCTAGATTCAGGGAAATTTTACGGATTTAAATTTCGAGTTTCTTAACTTGAGTTATGATTTATTTAGTGATCATGACGCAGGAGGGACAGCTTGATCAAATTGGAGTAAACAGTAAAAATAAAAATATGATATAATTGAGTTATGTTGTAAACATATTAGATTCCTTATTTGTTATTTATATACTTACTAAGTTATAAGCTTACTTTCTTTTCTCTCCTTTGTCTTATAGTGTCATCCAGCTAGCACAGGAGTCAGAGATCGTAAAAGATCAGCCCGCACTATCAATACTCTTGGTATCTGAACTCAACATTTTGAAATATGGCATGTATAGCAGACTTAGTTATTTTGTTACGTGTCATAATTGTCTAGGTTTAAATTACTACTTATAGTATCAAACTAATCATTTTGTACGAAGCCTTTGAAGTTGGTTTGTATTGTTAATGGCATATGTTATAATGATCCATGATCAAATTGCACGCCATATTTTTGTTGGGTTTTATTTAATAGTATATACTATAATTTGTTAATACCTCGTACCCTGTTCCGGCGACGGATACGGGTAAGGGGTGTTACAGGAACTACATCAGAGAGTACACTCTCGAGCCACACATGTATACAATAGGATTACCAATCCAGGCTAAATCCTTTTTATGTCATGTACTCTAAAGAGCTTAATCTGGACCCGTCCAAGCTAAATTCAATCCATAACATATGCTCGAGAGGACTATATCAGGATTACCTATCCGGGCTAAGTCTTTTCTATCATGAGATAAATAGGATTACTAGTCCGAGCTAAATCCCGTCCGCAACAAATGCAGGACCTCATTCATTTTAGGAAATCACATATCCAACGAATTTTCCATTTATTCTAATGAAATTTAGCATCTTTCAAGCATTATCAAGCATGTGGTCAATCTCATATATTTATGCATTTATGCAATTCAAATGTTCACATTCAACTCAAACATAAAATTAACGTTTTTATCATCTATCATTTGTCGGGCATTATAATTGATCGGGCACTTTCATTTATTGGGCTTTAACGATTATGTGATCATTTCACATATTTAAAGCATTTGTACAATTTACAAACATAACATTTAATTCAAGCATAAAAACATATACAATTTAGTTACACAAACTTACCTCGACAATGTTCGTGTACGTAAAATCTACTAATTCGATATTTTCCTCTTTCCTCGTTCTAGCTCCAAATTTGGTCTATCCGGATCTATACGAGCAAATTTAACATCAATTTACCATATTTCACATTCAAGTGGACTTAAATTTTTATCCTAGGAAAATTACCATTTTGCCCCTAACTTTTCCATAAATTCCTATTTCATACCTAGGCTCGGAAAATAAAATGTATGCAATTTACTCCTTATTCCAAGCCTAACCAAAATCCCATTACAAAATTTACAGCACATGTATTCATAAAAATTCAGCATTTTTCATCAAATTTTAGAGCTTTACATTTTAGTCCCTAAATCATGTTTTCATCAAAAATCACTTTGTAAAAGTTGTTTATCTAACAACAACCTTTCATTTTCTACCATAAATTTCTAATTTTCAGCATATTCATCCATGACCCAAATTTCATACATTGATAATTTTTCAAATTAATCTCCCAAATAGATAGATTAAGCTATCTCGGTTTCAAAAATATCATGATTACTAAAAACGGGAGAAGAAAACTTACCCAATTTGGCCAAGAAAGTTTCTTCTCTCTCTTCTAGGGTTTCCATGTATTATTTTAGGGAATAAGATGATAAAAATGATTTTTCTTTTTATTTAATTAATTTATTATCTTCAATAATTTTGATTTCCAATTTAGTCCTTAGCCTTTTTCTAATTTTCCTTGGATGAATCATCCAAAAATATCTACTAACCTTTTATTAATGGTCTAATTACCATATAAGGACCTCAATTTTTGAATTCCATAGGTATTTAATCCTTATAGCTACTAGAACTTAACTTTTGCATTTTATGCGAATTAGTCCTTTCCCTAATTAAACACATAATCGTTAAAATTTTCGTATCGAAATTTTCACATGACATTGCTAACATAGTACGGACCATATAATAAAATTAAAAAATTAATTTATTTTTGACTCAGATTTGTGCTCCCGAAACACTTTCCAATTTTATCGAAATTGGACTGTTACAATAACTTTGTATTTGAAGCTTTGATTGTGTTATTTGGTGATTTGTGAAGTGATTTTTGTTAGATTTTGATTTAGGGATTAAATTATGAAAATGTCAAAATTTTAGGATTTTATATTCGACTGAAATGTTGATTTGAGAAAAATGGTTAATTTGATGATTTTTGGGTTAAAGGACTAAATTACAAAAGTTGTAAAAGTTAGGGGTAATTGTGTAAATTTAAAAATAAAAAGGGTATAAAATGTAAAGTAAATTGGAATATAAAATGAAAGCTAATAATTGAGAAATTTTACATTTTAGATAAAGACCTGTTGATATACGTGGAAAAAGAAAAAAATTACAGATTAGTCTCTGAACTTCTACAACTACTACAATTCAGTCCAGGTAAGTTCGTACAGTTTATAATTTAACATTTATATGAAATGTTTGATGATATAATGTGATATAATAGATATATTTGATTATAAATGATGTAAAGTTATTTGAGAAAAGTTGCTAAAATTTAATACTTGGATCGGATCGAAAGCGGGATAGACTAGAATCGATAAATGGTGTGTTATGGGGGATTGGAGTGGAGATTTTTGTGGAATGATATAATATGTTTCCTGAATAGTTCGAGGCTCAAAATTTTTTGTGAACTCTCGTGTTATACTCCCTGTTATGGTGTCTTTTCAGTTGGATTAGCTCTTCGTAGCTATTGGTGTGTTATCAGGTGGATTGGCTCTTATGAGCATCTAGTGTGTTATTGGGTGGATTAGCTCTTATGAGCATCTAGTCTGTTTCAGTTGGAATATCAATGTACTCATATTCGTAAGTCATTCATTAGATTGTAATTCTCTGAATGTAACTTATTTAGTGATTTTGATGGTTATGACATGTATTTGAACTTTGAATTGAATTTTGAAATCCATCTGGTTGAAATTGTCGATGACAGGGAACACATATGGTGGTAATATTATTGAATGATTTTTTGTACTTACTTCGGTAAGATTTATCATTTTAGCATATCGAACTTACTAAGCTTTAATGAGCTTACTTGTGGTATTTTCTGTTCTTATAGATACATTGAAGGTTGGATGGTTGGATCAGCACTCAAGTCACACTATCCACTCATTTTTGGTAGTTTTTGGAACATTCATTTCGGATTATATGGCATGTAATAGACTTGTATGTCATTACTATTGTTTTGTTATGTAAAATGTTAAACTATGATCTTAAGTGCAAAAAGTCAACTTATAATGCCCCTAACCCGCATCCGTCGTCAGAATAGGATTTTGGAGTATTATCAGAACATTTAGAACATTTTTCAATTAATTTACGTAAATTATTATTCATTTTTTGAGATCATACATATCGTCCCATATATGGACCCTCGAGGGCCAAAAAGAGTGTTGGAATCAAATTGGGACTAAATCAGTAACTTAGGGAATTTTTTGAAAAATTCCAAAATTTTTCCTAGGTGCAAGACTTTCACGCTCATATGGTTAGGCCGTGTAATATAGACGCCCATGTCCCTAACCCGTGTAACTCTCTAACTTTTAAAGCATGAAAAAATTAAAGTCACACGGCCAAGTCACACGTCCATGTGCTAGGCTGTGTAGCGAATTTTTGTTTTCAAAATTTAGGTGCAGTTTTCATACGGCCATGTAACACGCCCATGTTCAAGGCAGTGTCAACCACACGGCCGAGATAGACGCCCGTGTCTCTACCCGTGTGCCCAATTTTGAGCATTCTATTTTTCATTTTTAGGTTGTAGGGGACACACGGCCGAACCACATGCCCATGGGACAAGCCATGTGTCACACATGGCCAAGACACATGCCCGTGTGCTAGCCCGTGTGGACAAAAACAAGTCATTTCATAGCCTCATTTTTCACCCATATTTACCATGTTCCTACACTAAAACATACCACATAAAATCCAACCATTTCAAGCATCCATATCAAGCAAATTCCATCACTCACAAGGCATGCCACTACATGCATACATGTTCATAATTTTACCTTGGTTTAATCCATATATTAGACATACTAAAAACAACGACTTAATATATATATATATAAAGCTAGCATAGTATGACATTACAAGTACATCAAACAACCACTACTAGCCATTCCAATGGCTAGATTACAAACATGATCATCAAGCCGTAATAGGCCAATTAAACCTCTACATGCCATTATACCAAACTAAGATAGTGGATAGTGTGATGATTGCTCCGACCGACTTTCAACATTCATGAGCTTTCAGCACTATAAGACAGGGAAAGATAAACGGAGTAAACATTTTATGCTTAGTAAGTTCGTATAATGGAAAATAAACTTACTGGTCTTATTTATTAATACAAGCACACATAAATACACATTCCATCAATTTTGGGTAAGTTACCTAAACACATACACTTATTTAGTATCCATCACATATGCAAGATAAGCATCATACCCCTTTCTGACAGATTTCTATGCTGATATTGTTGAAATCACATTAGGTAAACCATCCAGTTTATCAGATTTAATACGAAGCAATTCACCATTTTGACATTTCAATACAATATATTTCTGCTTACAGTTTACCACTGCATCATATCGGGTTAACCAATCCATTCCCAAGATCAAATGAAATTCATCAAATTGCAATAACATCAAGTCAGTTGAAAAACAATAACCTTTTACCACCGACAGACAGTTCTTACAAACCTTATCCACCATAACACACTAGCCCAGGGGGTTTGAAACTTTAACCACAAATTCAGTGAATTCAACAGATAAATTTTTAACAGACACTAGGTTCGTGCATATATATGAATGTGTGGAACCAGGGTCAACCAATGCAGTAATATCAGTATCAAGTAGAGAAAATGTACCAGTAATGACGTCTAGCGTAGAGGGATCTTCTCTAGCACGAATAGTATATGTCCTCGTAGATGCTCGTGCCTCAGATCTAACTGTCGTATCCTTGGTAGTACCTTGACTACCACTAGCATTACTGAGATAACGGGGTGGTCTACCTCTCGTAACAGGATTGCTTGGCTTTGGAGCGAGTTCTATCTCCTTTTCAACTCTTTTGGGACAATCCTTGAGAAAATGGTCAAGTGAACTGCATCTAAAACAAGCTCCACTTCTAGACCGACATTCCCCATGATGAAACTTGTTGCAATGTTTACATTTTGGTTTGGGATTACCGACACTACCTACACTAGTCACAGATGGAGTTAAAGACCTCGAGTTAGATAGTTGAGTGCCCTGCTCTCTTCCAGAGTATCCCGTAGAAGTGGTCACACAGTCATAATACTTCTTTGATTTCTTAGAAGCAAATGATTTTGACTTACTCATAGCTCTTTTTCCAGAAATCCGAGCCTCTCTTTCGGCCTGTTTCTTTTCTTTACTCAATTCCTCAGCTTTGTACGCTCAGTCAGCTAATGCCGCATATTCTCTTATCTCGAGAATCCCAATCAACAACTTGATATCTTTATTTAGACCTTCTTCAAAACATTTACACATTTCAGCCTCGATTAAAACCTATTCCCTCGCATACTTACTCAATCGTACAAATTCCTGTTCATATTCAGATACAGTCATGCTTCCCTGCTTGAGTTCTAGAAGTTCTTTCTTTTTCTGATCCATGAACTTCTGACTAACATATTTCTTTCTAAATTCAGTATGGAAGAATTCGCATGTAATATTCTCTCTCGGTAGAACTGAAGTTATGGTATTCCACCAATGGTAAGTCATATCTTTTAGTAAGGACACTACACATTTCAGGCACTCGGCAGTTATGCAGGACAGTTCATCAAAAACCCAGATAAAGTTTTCAAGCCAGAACTTGGCCCTTTCCGGATCATCATTTGCAGTAGCCTTAAATTCTTCCGTCCCATGTTTGCAGATTTTATCTATCGGAGGCTTACCAATTCTAACAAATTCAGCACCCTATGGTACCTCAGGAATCAGTTGAAGAGCAATGGTAGAGGTCATTGTACATCGGGGTTTGTTCTCAAGTATTGTGTAAACCATTCATTCATCATTTGAAAGAAGGCTTGTTTTGTCTCCTCACTTCGGCCCTCAGACACGGGTCTTTCACTACCAGACGCAGAGGTGACTCTTTGAATTGAAGCTGAAACATTGCTCTCGGCTTCCTCGGATTCAGCTTTAGCTCGGTTGGATGACATTACTATATGAAAAACACATTTAAAATGATCAGGATTCATCACACTATCACAATTTATATAATGGCATGTATAGCTAAACTCGTATCTGCTGCATCATATTTGAGAATCGGCTAAATCGTAGCTCTGATACCACTTAATGTATCACCCTTAACCTTTGTCTGTCACTAGAACAGGGTTTCGGAGCATTACCAGAACATTCAAAATATTTTTCAATTAATTCATGCAAGTCACTATCCATTAATCGAGATTATTCATAATGTCCCTTAATTGGACCCTCAAGGTCCAATACAAGCATTAGAATTGAATCAGGACTTAATTGGGACCTCTAAGAATTTTTCACGAAATTACAAAAGTTTCCTAGGGTGAAGGGGTCACACGCCGATGTGGTCCAAGGGACACGTCCGTGTTAGAGGCTGTGTTCTACCCCGTGTAACCCTTTGACTTGCACACACGGCCATGCCACAAGCCCGTGTGCTAGGCCGTGTGGTTAATTAATTTAATTCAAATTAGGTGCAGGTTTCACATGGCTAGGACATACACCCATATTTTAGACCGTGTGGCTCACATGGCTGAGACACACGCCTCTGTCTCTGCCTGTGTGCCCAATTCTGAGCATTTTGTTTCTCAAAATTTAGGTGCAGGGGACACACGGCCTAACCACATGCCCGCGTTACTAGGCCGTGTGTCACACACGGTCTAGACACACGCCCGTGTGTCTTCCTGTGTGGACAAAATAAAGCCATTTTCTAGCTTCATTTCTCACCCAAAAACTTGCACTTGAAACTCACAAGCAATACCAACCAATTCAAGCATTCCAATTGAAAAAATCCATCATTCATCTAGACATACCATTTCAAGCATACATGGTTTCAAACTCACCTTAACTTAACTTAGGCATTCACAACATTGGGTCATATGAACTTAGCATAACACATGTGGATATATATACCATAATAGTTTACTAAATCATACCCAAAATGAACCACCACTATCCATTCCAATGGCTAGGTTACAAAATGACATTTCAAGCCACTATTGGCCAAGTTTCCCTATACATGCCATTACACCAAAATGGTTTCACTAAATGTACCCAAAATGCTAGTTGATAGTGTGATGATGTGTAACACCCCTTACCCGTACCTGAGACTAGGACCAGGTATGAGGAGTTACCAGGCATGTACTCGTTCACTTTTGGGAATTACGGGTGATAAAACTTCATTCCAATTTGAAACCAATCCAATAACATATTGGTGTCTCTATTATGGGCCTACGAGGCTTAAAGCATACATTGAAAGTGATCCGGGACTAAACCAAGGACCTAAGAAAATTTTAAGAAAAATTATGAGTTAGTGTCTCCCACGCCCGTGTGCTTTGGGACACGCCCGTGTCCCCTACCCGTGTGGAATTAATTTAATTTATTTTCTACTTCAAACCTACAGCGGTTTTCACATAGCCAAGCACACGCCTGTGTCCTTCACTTGGCCTTGACACGCCCATGTGGTCGCCCGTGTCAAAAAACTCGAGCATTTTGTTTATGACGTCAATATGCATTTAGGGGCACACGGCCAAGACACACGCCCTCGTGTTAGGCCGTGTCCTCCACACAGTTGAGACACACGGCCGTGTCTCTACCCGTGTGTTTACTACCATGCATTCTGACTTAAAATTTTAGGTGCAGGGGACACAGGGTTATGCCACACGCCCATGGGGTGGTCTGTGTGTCACACACGGTTTAGAGACACGCCCGTGTGTCTACCCGTGTGGACCATGTTAGGTTATTTTCCAAGCTTTTGGTCACCCTCTAACATATGTTCTCACTTATAGGTTTCCATAACATATAGCCAGGCCTAATTATACTCTCAAGTGACCTTGATAAACCTCATTGCATGCAAACCTCATTGTATCAAGAAAGTCTATGCCTTATAACACATTCAAGATTGGCTCTTTATTATAACTCATTACCAATTATGGTCTATCCATCCCATGTGATTTGGTCATGTTAAATGTGTAGCTCCTTGTGATATGCCATGTTCATTCATCTCAATAACATTAGAACATAAATATGCACAACTATGTAGGTCATACCTTATAACAAAATGAACCAAATCCTATGGCCATATGCATGTGGACATGTACACCTTACAAACCTTCATATTGGCTAATCAAATGACACATGTTACAAAATTAACAAAAGCCCTATGCATGCCATTGAACAAAATAAGAGTATCTATATACCAAAGCTAGACAGGATGATAGTGTGTTGACTCTCCAATCGTCTTCCAATCTTTGTGAGTCCACGAGCTCTGTAAGACAGGGAAAAGAGAGGGGTAAGCATTTACATGCTTAGTAAGCCCGAATAACTGGAAAATAAACTTACCGATTTGTTTAGCATGCAATCATGTTAGGCAAATAAACCAACAAGTATGGAATGGTTTCCCTATCACATGCACTCCATCAACAAGTTAGTCACATAACATCACACCATTTAACTTATCTTAGATGAGCTCATCATTCAATATTTTCATTTTTATATCTCATGGTAACCCGTTGAACTACTCAAAAAATCTCAATGGATTATCCATTTACCGTCAAGTCATAAGAGCGATCATCTCATGTATGAACTCCTGCGAACCTCACATCTTACGGCGAGATTACTAGTCCAAGCTAAATCCCCTGTAAAGTAAACTCATAAGGTTATGTCGGGATTACCAGTCCAGGCTAAATCCCTTATAGTGACAAACACCTTCAATGAGCTCGGATCTGAATTACCAGTCCAGGCTAAATTCATACCTTAATCAGATTACCTATCCGGGCTAAATCCATAATGTACACATATTCTACGGGAGGCTCGATCACTCAAGGAACACCCGTAAAGGCTAGATCCTTTTTTATATTTGAGGTCAACGGATTACCCGTCCGGGCTAAATCCTTTTCTACAACACATGCAGGATCTCAAGTCATGTAAGCCATGGTTTATCCATCGAATTTCCCTTTTTACTTTAACCGGGACATTTATTATCGTATCATTATCATTAACATATTTCATGGATTTTGATGCCATCATTATAACTAAATATCATGCATTCATAACACACGTAATTAGGATATTAATAGTTTACTTAAAGTTATTCGAACTTACTTGGTATTCGCCTCGATTTCGCGTTTTAGTTATTCCGAAACTTTTTGTTTTCCTCGATAGACCTCCGGACTTTGTTCCTCAAGGTCTATAACAATAAAAATGAATCATCAATACCTCACATTATTCTTTTTGAACCTAAATTTCACCCCAGACAAAATGACCATTTTTCCCCTAACTTTTCACATTTTTACGATTTAGTCCCTGGGCTCGTATAATAAAATGCATGTAATTTCTACCTTACCCAAGCCTAGGCAATTGTTCTTTCCTCTTATGGCAGCCTACATTTCTCCATTATTTCACATTTTTACCACATATTTTACACCTTTTGCAAAAAGGTCCTTTTAGGGGTTTTTCATGAAAATCACCTAGAAAAAGTTATTTAACACACATACAACTTTCATATTCCTCCATAAAACATCAAAAAATAAACATGTCACATATGGGTCACTTTACAAACATGAACCTTAACTCAAAATATGGGTAGAAATGGAGACAGTAAGCTACCGGGATTTCAAAAATGCGAAGAACATTAAAAACGAGGCTTTAGGGCACTTACTATTGAGCTTGAAAATGTTGAAAACCCTAGCTATGGAGGGCTTGAGAAATTCGGCTGGATGAGGGAGAAGAATGGCTGATTTTTGCCTTCATTTTCCCATTTTATTTCATTAATTAGCCAAATAACCAAAATGCCCTTAAGCCCTTTCTTTAAAATTTTATCCATACATGCCCATTTTTCTCCAGAAAACTTAGAAATTAGGAAAATTGATCTTTAAGACCTTATAATTAAAAATCTAAATCAATTTCATACAAATTGCTTCTAGAATCCAAGTTTTGCAATTTATTCAATTTGGTCCTTATTTACCAATTGGACACCTTACTCATAGAATTTCATCATGAAACTTTAGCACATGCATATTTTCATATTCTAGACCTCATAATAATCGCAAAATAAATATTTGAACGTTGAATTTTTGGTCCCAAAACCACTGTTCTGACTAGGTCCTATTTTGGGATGTGACATTTCTCCCCCCTTTAGGGGCTTTCGTCCTCAAAAGTCTTACCAATAAACAGGTCCAGATATTGGCTTCTCATGGTTTCTTCTAGCTCCTATGTAGCCTCTTCCACACCATGTTGATGCCATAAGACTTTTACCAAAGCCACATCTTTATTTCTTAGCTGTTTAACCTCACGAGGCAAAATCTTGACTGGTTCCTCACCATAAGTCATGTCCGGTCTAATTTCAATCTCCATCGGTAAAATCACATGAGAGGGATCTGATCGATATCATCTTAACATAGATACATGGAACACATCATGAATCTTTTCTAGTTCTGGTGGCAATGCCAAGCGATAGGCTAATGGTCCAACTCTTTCAGTGATCTCGTATGGTCTGATAAATCGCGGGCTAAGTTTGCCTTCCTGGCCAAATCTCAAAACCTTTTTCCATGGAGATACTTTCAAGAATACTCAGTCTCTAATTTGAAATTCGACCTCTTTTCTTTTCAGATTAGTATATGACTTTGTCTTATCTGATGCTGCTTTTAAACAGTCACGTATCACTTTAAACTTTTCTTCAGTTTCCTTGATTAGATCAACTCCGTGAATCTAATTCTCTTTGAGTTTCATCTAATATAATGGAGTCCGACACTTCCTGCCATACAAGACCTCGTAAGGTGCCATCTTCAAACTTGTTTAAAAGCTACTATTGTAGGCGAACTCTACCAATGTCAGGTATTTTTCCCAGTTGCCCTGAAATTCAAGGATGCAACACCTCAACATATTTTCAAAAATCTGAATCATTCGCTCAGACTGACCATCAGTCTGTGGGTGAAAAGCTGTACTAAAGCTCAACTTTGTACCCAAGGTTTCTTGTAACTTCTTCCAGAATCTCGAAGTAAATCTCAAGATCCTGTCTGAAATAATCGATAGCGGTACCCCATGTAATCTCACAATCTTAGATATATACAAGCCGGCCAACTTGTCAAGTGAATAATCTGTCCTTACTGGAATAAAATGAGCTGACTTTGTTAACTTATCAACCACAACCCATATAGCATCTTTCTTTTTCGGGGTCAATGGTAATCCTGTCACGAAGCCCATAGTGATTCTGTCACATTTCCATTCGGGGACCATCACAGGCTGTAGCAAACCAGAAGGTACTTGATGTTCAACCTTGACTTGCTGGCATATAAAGCATTTCGATACGAATTTGGAGATGTCTCTTTTAATGCCATTCCACCAGTACATTTTCTTTAAATCATTGTACATTTTGGTACTTCCAAGATGAATAGACAAAAGGCTATCATGTGCCTCTTGCAAAATTTTCTGAATAATTTCATTATTTCTTGGTACGAAAACTCTGTCTCTGAACATCAAACATCCATTGGGACTAACCTGGAAATCTGATTCAATACCCGACTCACATTGAGCTCTTTTAGCCTGCAAGATACTATCATTAGTCTGAGCATCATAAATTTCCTGAAGAAATGTGAAGAAATGTCAGCCTGACCCTTAACTCTTCCAAGACCGAACCATCATCAAACAACTTCAATCAAGTGTTCATGGCCCTCAATGCAAATAAAGATTTTTGGCTCAACGCGTCGACGACCACGTTTGCCTTTCCCGGATGATAATTGATGATCAGCTCGTAGTCTTTAATTAATTCTAACCATTTCTGCTGTCTCAGATTCAGTTTTTTTTGAGTCATTAAATACTTCAAACTCTTATGGTCTGTGAATATACGACAAGTCTCACCATATAAATAATGCCTCCAGATTTTCAAGGCAAAAACAATAGCGGCAAGCTCTAAGTTATGCGCCGGATAATTATTCTCTTGTGGCTTCAACTGCTGCGAAGCATAGGCTATCACCTTGTCATCTTGCATAAGTACACAACCCAATCCATTTAAGGATGCATCACTATAGACCACAAACTCTTTCCCTAGCTCAAGCAATACTAAAACTGGAGCTTCAGTCAGCAACGTCTTCAACTTTTCGAAACTCTGTTGGCACTTCTCTGTCTATTCAAACTTAACATCTTTTTATAGTAACCTCATCATCGGAGTCACGATCATGGAGAATCCTTTCACAAATCTTCGATAGTAAATGGCTAAGCCCGAAAAGCTTCTAACATCGGTTACATTTTTAGGTGGTTTCCATTCAACAATTGCAGAGATTTTACTTGGATCAACTCAGATGCCATCACTTCAAACAATATGACCCAAAAACTCTACTTCTTGGAGCCAAAATTTACTCTTGCTAAACTTACCATACAATTGCTTTTCCCATAAAGTCTGCAACACAGTCCTCAAATGTTTCATATGCTCCATCTTATCCTTGAAATAAATCAAAATGTTATCAATGAACACAACAACGAACTTGTCCAAGTATGGCCGAAATAACCAATTCATTAGGTCCATAAATATGGTCTGTGCATTCGTTAACCCAAACGGCATAATAAGAAATTCATATTGGCCATACCTCGTTCTAAAAGCTGTCTTTGGCACATCCTACTCTTTAACTCGCAAATGATAGTAGCCGGATCTCAAGTCTATCTTCGAGAATACAGTAGCTCCCTTCAACTGGTCGAACAAATCATTGATCCTTGGCAAAGGATACTTATTGTTGATAGTCACCTTGTTCAATTGCCGATAATCTATACACAGCCTCATTGAACCATCTTTCTGCTTTACAAATAATACGGAAGCACCCCAAGGCGAAAAGCTTGGCCTTGCAAAACCTTTATCCGTCAGCTCTTGGAACTGTGCTTTTAATTCTTTCAGCTCGGTTGGTGCCATCCGATACGGAGCAATAGAAATAGGAGCTATCCCTGACACTAGTTCAATACCAAACTCTATCTCTCGTTTAAGAGGTAATCCGAGTAATTCCTTTGGGAACACATTTGGGTATTCACATACAATTGGCATAGACTCAATCTTCAACTCCGTTTCCTTAGTGTTTAGTACAAAAGCAAGGTCGGCTTCGTACCCTTTTCTCATATATTTTTGAGCAACCATTTCTGTGATTACAACCGGCGGTGTATCCAATTCTCTTGAAACAACCCGTAGAACATTACTATTTGGGCACTTCAATTCAATATATTTACTACCACAGTTTACAATTACATCATGCAGGGCTAACCAATCCATGCCAAGTATTACATCAAACTCATCAAATGGCAATAACATAAGGTTACCCGGAAAACAATGACCCTGAATAGTCAAAGGACAATTCTTACAAACTTTATTAACCAAGACTGACTTGCCTAATGGGTTAGACACTCTAATTATAAATTCCGTAGGTTCAATGGGTATATTCATACTAGGCACCAATCTCATGCAAATGTATGAATACGTTGACCCCGGATCAATTAAGGCAACAACACAAGTATAAAAAAGAGAAAAAGTACCCGTGATAACGTCAGGAGTAGAGGCTTCCTCTCGAGCGCGTATTGCGTACGTTCTTGCCGAGACTCGAGTCTCTAATTTCGTGGTGTCTTTGGCCACAACTCGACTGCCACTAACACTTCCAGGATACTTCGGAGGTCTACCTCGTGGAATAAGAGCACTCATTTAGGGGTTACTTCCACCTCTTTATCGGTTCGCTCTGGGCAGTCTCTAAGGAAGTGGTCAAGAGAACCACATCTATAACACACACTACTCTTCATCCGGCACTCTCCAAAGTGAAATTTATTACATTTTTTACACTTCATCTTTTGGTTATCTACACTCCCCACACTAGTCACCATCGGGGAGGAAGACTTCTGATTACGTCGTTTAGAGCCTCTCGCTCTACCCGAATATCCTACCAACGAAGTGGAGTGTTCATGTTGGCTCCTCGATTTCTTTGTAGGAAATGAGAGCGTCTTACCACTAGATCTCTTGCTCGCAACTTGAGCTTCTCTCTTCGCTTGCTTCCTTTCATTATTGAGCTCCTTAGCTTTTTTGTCCCGATCAACTAATGCGGCAAACTCTCGTATCTCAAGAATCCCAATCAATAGCTTGATTTCCTCATTCAGACCTACCTTGAAGCATTTACACATTTCTTCTTAAACTCTGCTTGGAAAAATTCCCAAGTGATGTTTTCCTTTGGCACCACTGAAGATACGGTCTTTCACCAGTGGTATGCAGTATCATTTAGGAGTGATACGGCACACTTTAAGCATTCCTCAGGTGTGTACGATAATTTGTCCAATACTCGTATAGTGTTCTCGAGCCAGAACTCAGCTCGTTCAGCATCATCATCAACCTTAGCTCTAAATTCCTCAGCCCTGTACTTTCTAAGCTTGTCTACAGGGGCTTTACCAATTCTTACAAGTGTCATACCTCGTGGCACTTCCTCATCAGGTTGGTTAGGGGGCGAAGGAGGTCGTGGTATGTTGGGGTGATTACTCAAATAATCCCCAAACCACTCATCCATCATGTCAAAGAAGGCGGCTCTGGCCTCTTCCCGACCTTCAGACATTGGCCTTCTACTACTGCTAGAGACAGCTTATTGTACAGAAGCTGGAGCATGGCTCTCGGCTCCCTTAGACTCTTCTTGTACATGATTGGAAGACATTTACTATATTCAAAGACAATTAAACAATTACGAGATATCACACTATCACGTTCGTATAATGGCATGTATTGCTAAACTCGATATACTCTAGGGTAGTCCTAGAACTGACTAAATCGTAGCTCTAATACCACTAAATGTAACACCCCTTACCTGTACCCGAGACTGAGACCAGGTACGAGGTGTTACCAGGCATGTACTCGTACATTTTCGAGAATTACGGGTTATAAAATTTCATTCCAATTTGAAACCAATCCAATAACATCTTGGTATCTCTATTATGGGCCTACGAGGCTTAAAACATACATTTAAAGTGGTCCGAGACTAAATCGAGGACCTAAGAAAATTTTAAGTAAAATTCTGAGTTAGTATGCCCGTATGGAAACATAGCACACGTCCGTATTCCTTACCCGTGTGGAATTAATTGAATTTCTTTTTTACTTCGAACCTACAGGGGTTTTCAAAAGGCCAAGCACACGCCCGTGTCCTTCACACGGCCTTAACACCCCCGTGTAGTCTCCCATGTCCAAAAACTCGAGCATTATGTTTATGACGTCAGCATGGATTTATGGGCACATGGCCAAGACACACGCCCGTGTGTTAGGCCATGTCCTCCACACGGTTGAGACACACGGCCGTGTCTCTACTCATGTGTTTACTACCATGCATTCTAACTTAAAATTTTAGGTGCAAGGGAAAATTTTAGGTGCAGGGGACACACAGTTATGCCACACGCCCATGGGGTGGTTCGTGTGGACCATGTTAGGTTATTTTCCAAGCCTTTGGTCACCCTCTAACATATGTTCTCACTTATAGGTTTCCATAACATATAGTCAAGCCTAATTATACTCTCAAGTGACCTCGATAAACCTCATTGCATTCAAACCTTATTTCATCGGTCTTACACATGCTAGGATTATTTCTCTTGTATCAAGAATGTCTATACCTTATAACACATTCAAGATTGGCTCATTATTATACTCATTGCCAATTATGGTCTAGCCATCCCATGCAATTCAATCATGTTACATGTGTATCTCCTTGTGATACGCCATGTTCATTCATCTTAATAACATTAGAACACAAATATGCACAACTATGTAGGTCATACCTTATAACAAAATGAGCCAAATCCTATGGCCATATGCATGTAGACATGTACACCTTACAAACCTTCATATTGGCTAATCAAATGACACATATTACAAAATTAACAAAAGCACTATGCATGCCATTGAACAAAATAAGAGTACCTATATACCAAAGCTAAACAAGATGATAGTGTGTCAACTCTCCAATCGTCTTCCAATCTTTGTAAGTCCACGAACTCTGTAAGACAAGGAAAAGAGAGGGGTAATAATTTACATGCTTAGTAAGCCTGAATAATTTTGCATGCAACCATGTTAGGCAAATAAACCAACAAGTATGGAATGGTTTCCCTATCACACGCACTCCATCAACAAGTTAGTCACATAACATCACACCATGTAACTTATCTTAGATGAGCTCATCATTCAATACTTTCATTTTTATATCTCATGTTAATCCCGTTGAGTTACTCAGAAAATCTCGATGGATTATCCATTTACCGTCAAGTCATAAGAGCGATCATCTCATGTATGCACTCCTGCGAACCTCACATCTTACAGCGGGATTACCAGTCCAGGCTAAATCCTTCGTAATGTAAAATCATAAGGTGATGTCGGGATTACCAGTCTAGGCTAAATCCCTTACAGTGACAAACACCCTCAATGAGCTCAGACCTGAATTACCAGTCCAAGCTAATTTCAGACTCTAATCGAATTACCCGTCCGGGCTAAATCCACAATGTACACATATTCTACGAGAGGCTCGATCACTCAAGGAACACTTGTCCGGGCTATCCTTTTCTATATTTGAGATCAACGGTTTACCCGTCAGGGCTAAATCCTTTTCTGCAATACATGCAAGATCTCAAGTCATGTAAACCATGGTTTATCCATCGAATTTCCTTTTTTACTTTAACCGGGACATTTATTATCATATCATTATCATTAACATATTTCATGGATTTTCATGCCATCATTATAACTAAATATCATGCATTCATAACACACGTAATTAGGATATTAATAGTTTACTTAAAGTTATTTGGATTTACTTGGTATTCGTCTCGGTTTCGCATTTCGGTTATTCCGAAACCTTTTATTTTCCTCGATGGACCTCCGGAATTTGTTCCTCAAGGTCTATAAAAATAAAAATGAATCATCAATACCTCATATTATTATTTTTGAGCTTAAATTTCACCCCCGGACAAAATGACCGTTTTGCCCCTAACTTTTCACATTTTTACGATTTAGTCTCTAGGTTCGTATAAAAAAATACATGAAATTTCTACCTTACCCAAGCCTAGGAAATTGTTATTTCCTCTTATGGCAGCCTAAATTTCTCCATTATTTCACATTTTTACCACATATTTTACACATTTTGCAAAAAGGTCCTTTTAGGGGTTTTTCATGAAAATCACCTAGAAAAAGATGTTTATCACACATACAACTTTCATATTCCTCCATAAAATATCAAATAATAAACATGTCACACATGGGTCACTTTACAAACATGAACCCTAACTCAAAATACGGGTAGAAATGGAGAGAGTAAACTATCGGGATTTCAAAAATGCGGAGAACATTAAAAACGGGGCTTGGGAGCACTTACTATTGAGCTTGAAAATATTGAAAACCCTAGCTATGGAGGGCTTGAGAAATTCGGCTGGATGAGGGAGAAGAATGGCTGATTTTTGCTTTCATTTTCCCATTTTATTTCATTAATTAACCAAATGACCAAAATGCCTTAAGCCCTTTCTTTAAAATTTTATCCATTCATGCCCATTTTTGTCCAAAAACATAGAAATTGGGAAATTTCTCTTTAAAACCTTATAATTAATAATCTAAAGAAATTTCATACAAATTGCTTCTAGAATCCAAGTTTTTCAATTTATTCAATTTGGTCCTTATTTACCAATTGGACACCTTACTCATAGAATTTCCTCATGAAACTTTAACACATGCATATTTTCATATTCTAGACCTTATAATAATCATAAAATAAATATTTCAAAGTCGAATTTGTGGTCCCAAAACCACTGTTCCGACTAGGCCCTATTTTGGGATGTTACACGATGCTCTACAATATTCCAACCTTCACGAGCCTCCGAGCACTATAAAATAGGGGTAAAATAAAATAAGTAAGCATTACATGCTTAGCAAGTTTGTATAACAGAAACTAAACTTACCAATCTTATTTATTAAAATCTAGGCATACAATGTTATGTTTCCATCCATTTGGCTAAATGGCCTAATCACATACATTTCATCAAACATGTTAGTCACCAACTATTCATATAAATCCAGTAACATAGATGAGCTCACCAAGAAATTTTCTTTCAAGTCATTATCATTTTATCTCAAGATTTTCATGCCAAGTCAAGATTTATATGTCCATTAAATTATTGAAATTCTATAAAGGCTAAAGTAGTACACTAGAGGTGTACGATTCATTAATCCATCAATTCTTATCGAGGGTACCCCTTAGGATACTTAACCAAGGAACACACTCACGAGCCACATGTCATATAACAGGATTACCAATCCAGGCTAAATCCTTTATATAGCGTATGCTCATAAAAGCTTAATTAGGGTTATCGGTCTTGGCTAAACCCTAATCATAACGTGTGCTCGAGAGGTATTATATCGGGATTACCTGTTCGGGCTAAATCCTTTTTATATCAAGGTCATTGGGATTACTCGTCTGAACTAAATCCCATCCATAACAAATGCAGGGCCATATTAGTTTCGGGAAAGCGCATATAATCATCAGAATTCACATTCAATCGGGACTTAACCCCTTATCACCATTTCAAACATGTATTAATTTTCCATCATAGCATACAAGTAAAGCACATCAACATAAATCACATTACATACAAACACAACATTCAATTAACATATTTACATACCCGATTAAGTTACACGAACTTACCTCGACACTTGTTCGCGTAATAATCTACTAATCTGAAATCTTTTCCTTTCCTAAATCTAACCTCGAGTTTGTGTTTTTCAAATCTATATAAATGAATTTAATCATCAATTTCATGCATTTCATACTTAAACAAACTCAATTTACATCCTAAGAAAAATTACCATATGCAGATCGCGGCTAGAATAAGGGTTAAGATGAGTTGCGAGTATAATTTAACACAAAGAGCGCCTTAGGGCAGTGGCAGCAGCGCGCTAAGGAGACCCAGGGGTCACGAGTTCGATTGCAGGGTACAGCGAAACTTGTTTTATTTCTTTTAAGTAGCCCGTGACTGAAGCGAATAAGGCTTATAAATAAATGCAGTCATATTATAACAAAAGCGAGGTTATGTCACAGCGGCAAGCAGTGTGGCTGAGTGTTCTGGAGGTTGAAGGTTCGAGTGGCGTGGAAGGCAGAATTTCCGTTTTATTTTTAAGCGGACTGGAGCTTCAGCAGGTAAGGTTTAAAATTAACTGTGACCGTATATTAGCAAGGAAGAAAGTATGGTGCAGTGGCAGGGGCATAGGTGTAAGGGCAGACTGAGGTCTGGAGTTCGAGCTGTTGTATGTGCAATGGATTACCAATTTTGCTGCTCACGTGGGGGGAGTTAGAGTTTGACCAAAACTCTTCTTAGCAGCATGATGAAGCGGTGGATAAGGCTGCAGATCAGCGGTTAGGAGTTTGAATGAAATTCAAACTTTGAATTTGGCCAGGAATTAAAATTGGAAAAGGACTTTATTTTATTCTAATCTTATCTTATTTCTTTTCCTCACATTCTTTTCTATTTTTCCCGAAAGCTGAACAATTCTCTCATTTTCTATTTTCTTTCCTGGAAGCTAAATTCTTTTTAAAACGACTTTTTCTTCTCAAATATTGGTTGCCGATTTAATACATAACTGACAACTTGCACAAAAAGGCACATTTAGGTTCCACCAAGCTAGCACACAGCCGTATGTCACACACGGGCTAGTGGCATGGTCATGTGAGAAACTTTTAATCCACACAGGCATAGTGAGGTACATGGCCTGGACATACGGCCGCGTGACCCTTGTTTGCAAAAATTTTCCTTTTTATTGAAAAATTTCCAGCTTGATCCTTAATTGTTATCGTGTAGACATAAAAGGTTTTGTAAGCTCATTTGAGACTTAATTTAGTCTGTAAATCATATTTTACGTGGTCCATGAAATATTATATTGTTTAATCGAATTTTTTAGCCTAAATTGAATGTGATCTATTCTAGTAATTTTGGTAACATTCCGTAGCTCGAGTCTGACTATCAGATCGAGTAAGGGGTGTTATACAAAGACATGGTAATATTCAATCAACAAAGGCTCATGCCGTTAAGGGTACCTTAAGGTTGTAACTTGATGATTATGTGTTGTAGAATTGAGTCTGAGTGTTCGGTAGAGGAATGGACATAGACAAAACTACACTAATGATTAAGATGAGACCAAGTTCAAATTTATGTTTAATGTGCATTGAATGGATCATAACTTTAGGCCTTGAAGGCCCAAGATGGACTTGAGATTGAAATGTCAACTCGATGCAACAAAATTACCAAAAGTGTGGCTTCATGTTGCTAAGGGCGTCGACATAGTAAGTGGGGGATTTTCATGGTCTGCAATTTACTATGCTAGTTATCAAGGTTAAACTTTCCCTAAATGATCTTGAGTGAAATTAAAGTAAAATAACTTGGAAGTTCGAATTTTTCGGATACCCTACAGTCCTAGAGGGATTCTATGATGCAAACTGGGTAACTAATAAAGTTTGCTTTACAAGTGGGTATGTCTATACTTTGGATGGAGCAACTATTTCTTGAAAGCTTTCTAAACAGACATGTATTGCTAGCTCCACGATGGAATCAGAGTTTATAACTCTTGACTAAGCCAAGCAAGACGTGGCTTAGGAATATACTTGTAGAGATTTCTTCATGGGAGAATGGAGTACCTTCTTTGGGGTATGTGAGGTCTGAAAGGAAACCCGTTGATCTACTAACCAAAGGGTTAAGTAGGAAAATGGTTCTTGATTCGTTGAGGGGGATAGGTCTTAAAGCCCAGTGGTTGAATAATTAATGGTGGTTAGTTATCTAAGTTCAATGTGATCAAACAAAACCATGGAAAAACTCATAGTGTACATTCTACCTATCGCTATGACGAACGATATAAGCATAAGGTTGAGTTCTCACTCTTAATAAATTAATATCCCAAGATTTGGGTAGTCCTATTGAGACGGACTTGATGAATTCACTAACATGTGAGGTTGAATGATGTACATGCATAAGGTTGTGTTCTCACTTTTAATGAATTCATATTCCAGGATTTGGGTCATCCTATTGAAACGAGCTTGATGAATTCACCGACATGTGAAGTTGAGTTTACTACTCTTAATGAGACGATACCCAGAGTTTTGGTGGTCCTATTAATACAGATTTGATGAATTCGTCGAATTTAAATGTGAGAGGATAAGCTTAATAAATATTTTTAATGATTTCATAGTCTTGATTCAAGTGGTCTATATTGAGATAGACTTGATGAAATCACCCATGTAAGTGTGAAAGACTAGCCATCTTTTATGAAAGACATTGGGCAATCTTTCTAGATCACTTACCAATATCCCGAGGTGTATTGGTTAAAACTTGTTAATCTATTACGAAATATCAATTAGATCTGAAGTTAGTCATGTGCCATGAGTTAACCCCTATATTAACAAGTTCAAGATTCATTCACTTGTTAAAGAGAAGAATAACTCATTTCACTTTGTACTAGTTCAAGTCCACAAAATACTGGTGCTTAAACGGCAAATGTCGCTATTCCTCTTCTTACGTTTTACCTTTTTTCATGTTTACAAAAATTACTTTGCTAAGGGAATGTTGGTGATGCAAATTGAAAAAAAAATTAAACAGTTACTGTAATAGCCTAAATTTCAACGATGTCAGAAATAATGGTTCGAGACCACCAAATCCAAAAAACGAACTTGTAGATTATATTATTTAATATGTATGAGCCAAATGTAGCTTTTAAAAGATTTTTGAAATAGTAAATTGTGTTTTATAAAGATTTATTTGGTCAATAAATTGAGAAAAAAAGTATCGAGATGTCGTTGTTATAAACTGAGCCATAAATATTTTTATAAATATTTACAGAGTGTCAATAAGGTCGTATTAAAATTTCGTTAGAAAATTTTAACATTTAGGTGATTAATTAAATAAAAAGGATTAAATTGAAATAGGTGTAAAAGTTACTAGAAGGATTAAATAGCTCAATTGTTAAATGAGGAAGGACCTAAAGTGAAAATAAGCCCGAAGGAGATATTTTGGGTGGCAATAGCTGAGAAAAATCAGGAAATGGGTGAAATAAGGGCAAAATTAGAAAATTACCAAAATTAGCTAAATAAAAATGGGACCAAATTGGAATATCTAGAATTCTCTTCATTTTTGTTCATTTTCATCAGCTGAAAAACAGCCATGGAAGAGGGTTCAAGCTGGTTTTCATACTCTAGCTTCATGTAAGTTTAATTCTTGCTTTCTCCATGAAATTTCTAAGATTTTGGACTTTTATAATTGGGTCCAACTTACTATGTCATTAGTTTTTGATTCCATGGCTAATTTTTAAAGTTGCTATGGATGAGTGCTAGAAGCATATGATGAATAAATAAAGAATTGAAGCTTTAATTTTGGTATATGATGATTTTATCAAGTAAAATTGATGGAAATTGATTTCAAGACCTAATTATGAAAGAGTTTGGAATTAAGGTCTAGTGCTAAAGTTCTGATTTTCAAGGGTTATGAAGTAGTTTAAAATGATAGACTAAAGTATTAATTGAGAAATTTTAGCTCAATTGAGGGGTTAATTGAGCAAGGACTAAATTGTATGAACTATGAAATTTAGGGTAAAATGGAAATTAACGTTTTGCATTAAAACTGTTTTGGACAGCAGCAGTAGTCTAACTTTGAAAAAACACCAAAAATTTTAGAAATCGAATGAGAGGATGAATAAAATATGAAATTAAAGCTTATTGAGTCTAGTTTCTTATAGAAGAAACGATATAAGCAATGGAATTGTAAATCATGGGATATAATAAATTTTGTGAGACAAGGTTAGAATGATTTTGGGTTCCCTGTTCTGAATTTGGAAAATCATAAAAAATTGAAAACAAATAATTAGGGACTTAAATTTATATGTTTAGAATCCTAAATGAGTCTATTTTTAAGAGAAACAAACGGGAATCTCGTACAAGGAGATAATTAATTTTTAGTGAAGAAGGGTCGGAACTGTCAGACAGTAGAACAAGGGTGACTTTAAAGGATAAATTGTACTTATTGGCTAAACCAAAAATTCTGAAAATTTTATGGTAAGAATATATGTAAGTCTAGTTTCAGGGAAAATTAGCAGATCTTAATTTGGAGCTCCATAGCTCAAGTTAAAAATAATTTAGTGACTATGACACGGATGGATAGCTTTGAAATATAAATATAAGTAAATAGTAAAATTATAGATAATGTTACTTATAAGCGTGTTATATACATTAAGGATGTGGAATGGAGAGGAGGAAGAGGAAAATATGTAAGTGACTTATGCACAAATTGATCACATGCTCGATTTTATTTGGTAAATGTTAAACTTTGTTAAATGAAAATTGTTATAAATTCATATTTGAATTAAATGTTATATATGTTAAAGAATAATTTGAATATTTGATATTGCCTAATGAATGAATATCCGATATTGCTTAGTAGATGTCAAGCCAAATATAAAAAAAAAGTGGAACATGTTTGAAAGAATGTGGTAAGTATTTTCATGGTTATTATTGAGCTCATTCACATGAATCTGTCATTTGAAATTGTGATAGATAGGAAGAAATAGTGAATGGCATGCTTATGTATGGTTATATGTATTTATCTGAAACACAAGAAAATGATGCTTATATATTTGATATATGGAGACATAAGATTATGATATATGAACATGGAATATATTTTATAAATGTGTTCGTTCTTAATTATAGAATTGTGCAACTCAAGTGTACTATTTGTATAAAGATAGTATTTCAAATGATTTGATGAGTAAAGCTCCAATGTGAGATAGTCTGAAATCAAGACAAATTGTTATGAAAGCATATTTAAAATACATAGATATGATTGTTATAAGTTATGTGAATAAACGATGTGTAAAAGTATATGCATATGAGAAATTTAATGAAAGTTGAGCCCATAAATGTTTCTTGATATTTATATGAATTGTATGGCTAACAATGTGATAAGAATAGGTATTAGGGCTCATGATCCATTCGAATAATTATGCTTGCATAATTATGTTGAATATAGAGAAGCGGTAAGTTAATTACCATGTTATACGAATTTATTAAATATTACATGTTTACTTTGTTTTACTTTTTTCCCTAATTAATAATGATTCGATAAGCTCCGGTAATGCCTTGTACCCTATTCCAATGACAGATACGGGTAAGGGGTGTTACAATTACGATGTGAAAAAAATCAGAACCTAGCTTCTAAACTGTTACAATTTGACAAAATCAAAATCTGGCCATTGAGATTTTTTAGGAAACTGACTTTGCAAATTTATCGTTTTGCCCTTTTAGAAAATAGTATAAATTTCTCTAAATTCTGGTGTTCTGTAAAATTACATGAGGGGGAAATTCTGTTTAAGAGGTTGGATTTTAAGCGAAACCGTCCATTACCCATCCAGTCTTTCCTAGGAATTGAACCTAGTGTGGTTTTGCTGGTTTTCTTCCAGTTTATTTTTCTATCAGATTTCTCACCAATTGCTTTTGTTTTTTTTCTTTCGATTCCTTTCAAAAAGAGCAATACCAATTGTGTTTCACCTTTTTTATTCGGGTGTATGAATATTTAAGTACTGTGTTAACCTTGAGGGGCAGCGTCCACTACACGATTACGCCAATCAGAGCGAATTTACTTCTAAGGTAGTGGTTCTTCCACGACACGGTGATTGCTTTATTTACTTACGCTCAATTTGGGGTTCTATCAGCGCTAACGATTTTGTTTTGTAGTATTATATTTCCAACAAGTACAAGGTCCAAACATCTTCACCTCATAAATTCTTGGTTAACCCACTCAGGACTTCTTCCCCATTCTTTACATATTAGCCTCCAAACCCAAGACCACATCTCACCCACTTTTCTTTGCTCTCATTTTGACTGTTTTCTAATTAGAACCACCCTTTTTGACCTTGACTCTTATGGCTCAAATTAGTTCCATTCAGTCATTTCTTGCCTCTCAATTCAACCTATACAGGACATCAAGCTCAAGGTCACCTTGAAGGCCAAAATGAAATTTTAAAAATTGAATAATGATAAATTAGGTTCAAATAGAAAGAAAAAATTATTTTTTTTTTCTTGGAGAAAGATGGAGGTGAAAGAAATAATGGTAGTCGCGATAGGGGAAGTAGAATACGAAGTTAAATTTTGAGGACTCAATTGAGATCATTTGTAAATTTTGAAGGTTTTTTTTAAATTATGATTAAATCAATATAAAATGTAAAAATTCAGTGCTAAATTTATTATTATATCGGTTTTTTAACTTCCACATCACCTTCCCTTGAAAGATTTAGCGCACTTAATGGATATGGACAAAAAAACAATTTCAATTAGTTTGGTGACGAAGTTAAAAAAAAAAAAGATAATTGGGTGACAAAAAAAAGGGGGCAATTGTTGGGTGACCTATGATGTAATTTACCCTATATATTAATTCAATACTATGTACACATTAAAATATTTTTTTAAATATTAAAAAAATGTGCTACATGGTCTAAATTTAAAATTTTAATAAAAGAAAAACCATCTAAAATATTAAATATCAAATTAAAAATAATATATATTTTCAAAAGATTAGAGGGTTTTAAAAGCCCTTGAACTTTAAAAAAAAAAATAAAAAGTGTTATACTTTCTTTTACAATTAATTGAGCCCTTGAACATTAAAATTACTATCAATTAAGCCATTTGACCATTAAAGTTAATGGCCAATCGTTATAGAATAACAACAATTGTTTTTATAGGTTTTTTTCGCCACATGGCACACTAGGGTTGTGCCATGTGGGGAAAACTGAGTATTTTTTATTTTAAAAACATTAAAAATTTTAAAAAATATTTAAAAAATATAAAAAATCATAATATATATTTTAAAAATAATTTAAAAATTTATAAAAAAAATTCAAGTAATTATAAAAATTATTATAAATGACAAGAAATTACATAAATTGTAAAAAAATAAAAATTTCCAAAAAAATAATAATAATAATTTATTATTTATAAAAAATATAAATTACAAAAAAATATAAAAATTGTAAAAAATTATTTATTTTTAAAAATATATAAAATTATTAATAAAATTAATAGAATTTAAAAAATATTATAAGAAGAATAAAAATTATAAAAATAAATTAAGAATATAGAAAAAAATTATAAAAGAACGGACATTTTTTTCATTTACACACTAATTATCATTAACACTATAACACCTATTAAAAATTATAAACTATTTATTTGATTCTTAAAGCTATTTGTTGTTCTCGTCCACCAGAGACCTCCCCAAAACTTGTATCCCTTTGTCCATCTTTGATGATAATAGGAAAGTCTCTTGAGATGTAAACTAAGGTAGAGAAATGAGTTGAGAAGACATTGACAATTGAGGTTGTTTGTATATAAAATTGTAAATTTTTTTATATTTTTAAATTTATATAAGTTTTATATTTTTTCTAATTTATATAATTTTTTGAATAACTTTGAATTATTTGTAATATTTTTTTTATAATCTTTTTGCTCTTCTCTATATTTTTATAAATTTTAATAATGTTGTTGGTACTTTTAAAATTTTTTTATTTTTCACATAATTTATATAAATTTTAATTTTTTTATTATGTTAATAATTTTTAATAATTTTTTGAAACTTTTTATAATTTAAAAATTTTTTATTTATAATATTCTATATTTTTATATTTTTTCAATTTATAATTTTTTAAATTTTTTTAATAATATTTTTATGATTTTCTATATATATTTAATTATTTTTAAATAACTTTTAATAATTTTAAATATAAAATACCGGTTTTCGTCACATGACACAATCTTAATGTATCACATGGCAAAAAAAAAAAGGGAAAAATTGTTGAAGTTACTTAGTACGGTTGGCTTTAACTATAATGGTGAAATGATTGAATTAATCTAATTTTAATGTTGAATGGCTCAATTAAGTACAAAAAATTATAGTGATTTTTTTGAAAAGATTAAAGGGTATTTAAGACCCTTTAACCTTTAAATAATAATATTGACAAGACTAAAATGAGATTGAATTAAATCATTACAAATATAAACTAAAAAGCTTTATTTAAGTCACTAGATTAATTTTTTTCTAGAAAAAGTCTAGCTAGTGAGCTCCAAGCGACAATTTGACGACTGATACAATGGATCAATATCCATCAACAAGTAGAAAATATACTTTAAATCCAAGTCAATTTAATGATCAGTATCGAAGAATGGAGAAAAAAATTGTTTGGACTTTATTTCATAGATTCATAACGTTCAAAATTGTTTAATAAGAAAAAGTTGAATTATAAAATAGGAGAGGAATGAGAGCTTTCAATTGGTGTAGAAGATGCAAACAAAGAAGGCCATGCAATAACGATTTCAACAGTCCAATGACTTAAATGAAAACCTTCGAATAATTTAATGACTATTTTATAACTTTTTAAAGTTGAATAATTAAAACATAAATTTACTAATAATTTAATATGTAATTTAAGCTTTAAAAAATAAGGAAGTGACGGAGTTGAGGGATCTTTTGACATATTTATACCTATCATTTATCATTTATTTATTTATATATCATTATGGAGCTCTTAATTAGGTAACTTGGCTCAACCAGATAAACTCAGTAGGAAATTGACAAAAAACCCAAAAAAAATAAATATGAAATAATGATATGAAAGTCTATTGATTTTAACAAAAACCACCTATATAACCTGTTATATATATTTACGAAAAAAATATTTTTCATACATATATTTTGAACCACCCAAATAATGGATATCTCATAATATCTATATCACTTAACATTAATTGGATTAAAATATTATTTTGTTAAGCATTATAATATAGGATTATATTTTAAAATTAATTAGTATATTAAAAATAATAACTATTTGCTATAAGTCATAATGACAAGATTAGCTTCTAACGCTTAGGTGTTAAGTTACTTTGGCCCTTAAGGTGTTTTTTGAAACACCTTCATACATAATATTTATTTTTTGGGTCAAATTGGTTATTTTTTAATGGTCTTGCTGATGTGGCCATTAAGGGACTAACGGTGCTGACGTGGAAAAAAATTTCCACTTAGGCACCACACGTATGTAGATGCTGACATGGCATATAAGACAAAATAATGTCACAACAACAAATAAATTTAAACTTAAAAAATAATTAAAATTTTAAAACTCCTAACTAACACACACGTGCAGAATTAAAAGAAATTAGTAGCTTCTAAATGAAGAACCCTAAATTTCAAATCCTCTCCCTCTCTATTGAAATTCTTTAGAAATTAAAGTTTGGAAATTAGTGGGTTTGTAAAAAAATCGAAAATATTGTTCGAAAAAAGTGATTGGAAGCCATCAATAGAGAAGTTGCCTTATTTGAAGCTAGTTTCACATCACGAGGGGAGTTCATTTATGATGAAGAGAAAAAAAGATGTTTTTGTAACAAGTTAGCTCCGAGAAAGACATCGTGGAGCAATTTAAACCCCGGCAGAAGGTATTATGGTTGCTCAGATTTTCGAGTAAGCTTATATTTAGCTAATTTGTTTTAGGGTTCATAAGAAATTGAGGATTTTTTATTTTTTTGATTATTGTGTCGGTTGGACTAAATTGGGATTGGGGTAATCACTATATATTTAGCCGTTTTGTTTTAGGGTTCATAAGAAATTGTGTGATTTTTTTCTTTTTGTTAATTGGATATTGATGAAACATTTCTTTATCATGCATGAAATGTATTCAAGTAAGCATATTTAGCCGATTTATTTTGGGGTTCATAAGAAATTGGGGATTCTTTTTATTTTTTATTTGGGTATTGATGAAAAGAAATAGCCGATTTATTTTGGGGTTTATAAGAAATTGGGGATTCTTTTTATTTTTTATTTGGGTATTGATGAAAAATTTCTTTTCTATGCGTGAATATTAGAGTAATCACTGTATATAAACTCAGTTGTGGATATTTCATTTTTCTTGAATGACGTTACCAAACTATGGAGTTGACAAGTAAGGCATTGGAACTGCATTTGGTCATTTTGGGATAGGTGTTGAGGATGTAAGCTCAAACATTGGCCTTCGTGAATTGTGTTAGGTTTTCCATTTTTAACAAAATGATTGTTCTTGTATTTTGGAAGTGCTAGATAAATCTAAATTGAGGATGTAGATATTGTGTCATCTTACAATTTTGTATGGAGAAAGACGGATGAATTTCTCATGGAATTATGATATGTGTAAAAGAGTAATTGAGCTTTTCTACATATACAAAATTGTATATGAGTAAATTTCATTTTTTTGTTTATTGTGTCAATTGGATTAAATTGGGGAATTGTAGAGTTTATATAATAAAATATCTTTTTTTTGTGAAATGTAGGTTAGTGGATGCGGATTTTTTAAATGGTATAATGATAAGCTATGTAGCAGGGGGAATGAAGTAATACATGAGTTACGTGATAGCGAAAGAAAACTTGCAAAAGAGAATACGAGAGTTAGGAAGCAAATACTGAAGTGTGGAAGTGGTGAGATATTTGAAAGTGGCAGTAGAAGCAGTAATGTTGAGATGTTTGAGAGTGACATTGTGTAAAATGTGGGCAAGGACAACCAAACAAAAGAGGTGAATCATGATGTTGTGGATAACATTGAATTAACCATAAAGATTAAGAGCTTGAAGCAAAAATGTTTATCACTGAAGAATGAGAAAGAGTTTTATAAGAAAATGTTTATTTGCAGTGTATTGCTTATCTTATTTGTCACTTTATTTAGGAATGTTATAATTTGACCCATTTATATATACTAAATGTTTGAGGATTGAAAACATTTTTAATGTGTTTTTAGGCTTTGGTAGCCTTAAGGGAACCTTTTTAATGTTGTGGATTATTGTTAGATCATTAGTTGTCTGATGAACAGCCTATCTATAATATGGATGATAGTGTTACAAGGAGAAAACCATTAGATAAAAACTTCCAGAAACAAAGTCTTTTAAGATGGTTATGGGCAGTTCCATTTTGATTTTTATTGGATTAAAACCATTAGATTAAAAATGCTCTCTACGATTTAATTTTTATTGGATTTGGTCATTCCATTTTGCTTTGTTTTGATTTCAGCTTAACATATTTGAACAGCTTAACTAAAACTAGCAAGCAAGGCTGACATTAGTATAAAAATATTCCCCCGTAAAACAAAATATAATACACTTGCCAATTTCATGTTCACTCTTTTCATTTGTGGGGCTTTACAAATTTCATGTTAAAAAAAATACTATAACAGTAATGGTATACATATTTCAGCAAATCATTTCAAAAAACAAATAAAATATGTTATGCTAACAAAATGATCCTATAGCAGTAAGATGTTAACCAACCATTTCAATAAATCATTTCAAAAAAAAAACAAAATATGTTAACCATCTCAATTCATTTCTTCATCTTCTTTGCTGCAATGGATTCTTGTGTACTGATATGCCATCCTTTTTTTGCTTCTAGTTCTCATACTCATACTAGACTAATAACAAAAATCAAAACTCAAAATTAGATACATTAAAAAAAAAGTGTTTACAATATATATGTGATTCAATTGTATTAGGTTGAACGCATGGTGTTATGTTGTTATTTTTTGGGCTTCTAGTAATTTTTTACGATATACCTATGTTCCTGTTGTGTTAGGTTGAATGCATGATCTTTTTTTGTGACCCTCACCACCACATTTCCTACATCTCATAATTAGACCAGCCCTACTGAGTTGTCTAGGCTTCAATTTTTTTGGTTCATTTTTTGCCTTCTATAAAGCCCGATTTTGGGCCTAGTCAGAACAATGATTTTGGGACCACAAATTTGACGAAATAAAACTTGTTTTTATCACATTTTTATGGTCTAAAGTTTTATGGAAGGATTTCATGAAAATTTTGTTTGAATATTTTGATGTTTGAACACTCAATTTAGCAAAAAGGATAAAATTGTAAAAATTGCAAAAGTTAAGTTCTACATGCTAAAGGTGTCTAATTGTTATGAAATTTTAAATTGAAGGTCCTTAGATGGTAATTGGACCATTTTACTTTAATTTGGACAAAAATAGACATGAGGTAAGAGAATTTTAGTGTTTTAAGAAAAGAGCATTTTCATCATTTAGTAATTAAATGAATTAAAGAGCCAAAATCTTGTCCATCTTCTTCTTGCTTGTGCCAAAATTTAGAAGGGAATCCATAGCTAGGGTTTGGCCACTTTCAAGTTCGATTGTAAGTCCATTTTTGCCCCGTTTTTAATCTCTTTACATTTTTGAAGTTGTTATCACTCGATCTATCTATTTCTACCATTAATTTGAGAAATGATTAAGGTCTATGGTTTTACCCATGTTAGAAATGTGTGTATTTTGATGTCTAATGGTAGAAAATGTGTGTTTAGTGTATGACAAACAACTTTTGCTAGGTGATTTTTGATGAAAATGTCAAAAAGACCAATTTGTAAAAAGGTTATAAAATGTGTGTAAAAGTGTGATTAAATGAAAATTGTTGGTTGTTATAATCATAAAATAGGTTCGGCTAGGCTTGGGAATCAAAAAAATTGAATCTATTTCAATTTACGAACCTAGGGACCAAAGTGTAAAAATATCAAAGTTTAGGGGCAAAAATATAATTTTTCCCTAATGTGATTTTTGAACTGAATTGAGTAATGTGAATAATAAATGAGTTAAATTTTCTATTATAGATCAAGAGAAACGAGGTTCAGACCTAGATTGGGGGAAAATAAAGTGTTTGACGATTAAGTCGCATTTCTACTATTTTTGTACCGAGGGAAGTTCTTATGTAAATAATACATTGTGTTAATTATGTTTTAAATGCTTTATTATTGTATGAATTGTGATTGACTAATGGACGTATTCGACAAAGTTACGACAAGAGTGAAATCCCGGTTGAACTTTAGGAATAGATAAGATACAAATGTCATGACATTCGGGTTACTAAGACTATGTGTAAGACCATATTTAGGATATGGCATCTATATGAGACTTCGTGTAAGACCATATCTGGGATATGGCATCGATATAAGACTTTGTGTAAGACCATAGCTGGGCTATTGGCATCAATACGAGATCCCATGTAAGACCATATTTGGGATATAGCATTGGTATGGTACCGTGTATACGGAACTCTCGAGCATCCTTTAGTATTCCAAGTGGTTCAACGGGTAATTTTGTGACCCCCCGTACTCGAGACCGTTGCCGGAGTCGAACACGAGGTGTTAACGGACTTAATTCATTTACTTACACAGTTCATTTTAAATTTTCCAGACAAGCTGGCTAACTGCATCACAGTTACTTTAAAAATCATATCTCGTGTTCCAAAACTCAAAAACCGATTCCGTAAATTTTTCCTGAAACTAGACTCATATTTCCATCTACAAATTTTTTTCTATAATTTTTGGTCAAGCAAATTAGTACAGTTTATTAGTTAAAGTCTCCCCTATTTCAAGGTTCGACTACTCTGACCTTCATGCATTACGACTTAGATATCTTCCTGTACAGAGCTTCAATACTTATGTCGTTTGTTTCTAATGAAACTAGACTCAAAAAGGAATCTATAAATATAAAGCATGACTTCTAATTGTCTCTGGTTAATTTATGGTAAATTTTCAAAATCATAACAGGGGATCCAGAAAATGCTCTGGCCCTGTTTCACAAAAACTTAAACATCTCATAAAATACGGCTCATATGGTCATTTTGTTTCTTTCATATGAAAATAGACTCATCAAGATTCGATTACGTAATTTATTCACTATTTAAATCCATTCCTACTATTTTTAGTAATTTTTCCAACTTACATCACTGCTGCTGTCAGCATCTATTTTAAGGTAAATTTTACCTATTTCATAATTTTCCATGAATCGAATAGCAAATTGACATACATTATTATCAAGGGTAATCCCGATTAGCCATGACGTACGTAGCGCCAATAGGCCCATGATTGGCCATTCCAATGGCTAGTCATTACCAAACATTTCCACACCACTTAATAACCATATCACAAGACCATAATGTTATACTTCAAAATATACGAGCCATTTTCGCATGGCTATACGAATACACATTACCAAAGGGTACTTAATTAACAACAAGGGTCAGCCCTATACATGCCATTTTCAAAATTGAACTAAAAGAGTACCAAAAAGTGGCTTAGATAGTGTGGATGACTTCGACTTTGACACTCCCGAGTCCGATAGCTGACGAACAAAATCTATAAAACAGAGAATCAAAGTAACAGAGTAAGCATTTTAATGCTTAGTAAGTTCAAGTAATGAAATTATTTACGACTAAAGTGTAGCGTTCATATGACTAAATGAATAGTTGCATATACGCATATTCCCAAAATCATACTTACTTCACACCCCAACCAATATATTCATACACAGGGAATCAAACCTAACTAAAGGCCGGAAGTTGTTAATCAATAGAGCGCGTACTATCTAAAAAGGAATTAACTTTTCCGATGCATATACGAAACATACCTTATCTTTTGGATTTCATGAGCGTATTAATTGAAATTATTACAGCAAGATCACTCATTTCCAAACCCAAGTGCCTTCGGGATTTAGCCGGATATAGCAACTCGCACAAATGCCTTCGGGTCTTAGCCCGGATATAGTCAATAGCACAAAAGCCTTCGGGACTTAGCCCGGATATAGTCAATAGCACAAATGCCTTCGGGACTTAGCCCGGATATCATTCGAATAATCATGCACATATATCAATAAATCATGACACATCCATATTTCATTTTCATTACTAAAGCTCAAACACAAGACACTTATCAAACCTTACCAATTTCGGCTCAATAGCCACATACAAAGAGCATGATTTTGATTGGCTTTATAACATGATCTCTATACACATTCGGCTACCCGTCATAGGTATAAACTAATCACCTCAATGTATCATTCAAGTAGAATCATTATATCACCGTTTATTTGTTATGCTTATATGACATGACTTAATCAAATCATAAACTAAGTTTCATTACTCGAAGACTTACCTCGAACGTTGTCGAACGACTTCAACGGCTATTCAATTACTTTTTCCTTTCCCCTATCCAACGTTGATCCTCTAAGCTCTTGAGCTAAATCAAACAATTTACCTCCCAATCAAACACAATCATACGGCATTCATATACATTTTAGAATCAATTTATTTGAATCAATTACCACTTAAGTCTATCACCTTCTCGCTTTCAAATTTGTGCACTTGGTAAATCACATTAAACTACTACAAATATAACTTTAATACATATTTATTTTCGAATGTCTCAATATCATCTTAATTAATTTCTACTTACACATCAAAATTTCCAATACAAAGTATTTGGCACCTAAACCGGATTAGTAAACTCCCATAGACCATGACCGAATGCCATTTAAACACAAGTCAATAAGATCTCATGATTTCAAATCAAACTCTTAACAAGAATGCACAATGCAGAACCCTTAGATGATTAAACATCTAATTTAGACAATTTTAGAACAACTAAACGACACTTGTTCACAACATTAAACAACTACATGTTCGGCTAGAACATGGTACTTAACTACATCGATTTTAAGCATAATAATTACTCAAACCTAATCAAATTCACATTCGGTCTTGGTACCTAATAAGGTAGCCGATTCCTTTCCCTTAGCACCTAATGCTCACATATGATTATTTGTATAGTTCAAACACTCATCTACCCTTGTTTATCTAAATTTAACAATAAACAAAAACCTTATTTCTCCATAGCTACAATGGCCGAAAGTTCTAGACATCTCAATACCGAAATTTCTAACATGGGTTGTCTAAAGAATTTGGTAGGGAGTTCAAATTTATCTAACATTTCAAGTAACTTAACACATCCATATAGCTAACATGCTAGTAGTATCAAGGCATCAACTAAAATTTTGAAGCCTCTTAGCCGAATCCTAACTCTCCAACAACCCCAATTCCATCCATGAGATAGATAGAATTAGGCTAATCATCCAAAAGATGTATAAACCTCCAAAAGCAACATTGAACATACCTTTAATCTAAAGAACCACCTTGGCCGAACTTCCCCTCTTCTTCTTCCTTTAGTTACGGCAATGGAGGAGCAACCTAGCTAACTCTTTTTTTTTTTTGTTTCTTCTCCTACTAACCACTATTATTTTATTATCCATGCTCTTTATTATATTATTTTTAACACAAATGTTAACATAACATATTTATAATATGTTTTAACCCATAGCATGGCCGGCCACCATCTAGACTTTTGGCTAATTTGACATGCAAGTACAAGTATTTTCTAACATGCTTTAATAGGCCACTATAACATTTGCCTAGCACATTTCTAAATTTCCTCACAGAAGTCCTATTTAATAATTTCACATACTAATGACAAAACTGGAGCATGAAACTTTCACACATGCCTATTTCACATACAATAAACACAAAACTTAATGGTTAATTATTTTTACGACCCGGTTTTGTGGTCCCGAAACCACTTTCCGACTAGGGTCAAATTAGGGCTGTCACAACTCTCCCCCACTTAAGAAATTTTCGTCCCCGAAAATCTTACCGGTAAATAGGTTTGGGTATCGTTCTTTCATAGAGTTCTCGGTTTCCCAAGTAGCTTCTTCGACCCCGTGCTTGTGCCATAACACTTTTACTAAAGGAACCTTTTTATTTCGTAATTCTTTCACTTCACGAGCTAGGATACGAATCAGTTCTTCTTCATAACTCACATCGGATTGAATTTCAACCTCGGAGGGATTAATTATGTGCGAAGGATTAGATCTGTAACGTCGAAGCATCGAAACGTGAAAAACGTTGTGAATCTTTTCGAGATCAGGGGGTAAAATCAATCTATATGCCACTGGACCAACTCGTTCGGATATCTCATACGGCCCTATGAACCTCGGACTCAGTTTGCCTTTACGGCCAAATCTGAGTATCTTTTTCCAAGGTGAAACTTTAAGAAACACTTTGTCTCCCACCTGATACTCAATATCTCTTCGTTTTAAATCCGCGTACGACTTCTGACGATCTGATGCTGCCTTCAGACTTTCACGAATTATCTTTACTTTCTGCTCAGCATCTTTAATCAAATCAACTCCGAAAATTTTACTTTCACCGAGCTCGGTCCAAAACAATGGTGTACGGCATTTACGACCGTACAAAGCCTCGTAAGGTGCCATCTTAAGATTTGATTGAAAACTATTGTTGTAAGCGAATTCAATCAAAGGTAAATACCGCTCCCATGAACCACTAAACTCAAGGATGCAACATCTCAACATATCCTCGAGTATCTGAATTATCCGCTCGGATTGACCATCAGTCTGTGGATGAAATGCGGTGCTAAAATGCAACTTGGTACCCAAAGCTTCTTGAAATTTCTTCCAAAATCGCGATGTGAATCTCGGATCTCTATCTGATACAATAGAAATTGGTACCCCATGTAACCTTACAATCTGGGATACATACATTTCAGCTAGCTTGTCAAGAGAATAATCCGTACGTACAGGGATAAAATGAGCCGACTTTGTCAGTCTATCAACAACAACCCAGATCGCATCTTTCTTGCTTGATGACAATGGCAATCCAGATACAAAATCCATCGTGACTCGATCCCACTTCCACTCGGGTATCATGATCGGCTGAAGTAATCCTGTAGGCACTTGATGTTCCGCTTTCACTTGTTGACATATTAAACACTTCGAAACAAAATCGGAAATGTCTCGTTTCATACCATGCCTCCAAAACTGACGTCTCAGATCGTTGTACATTTTCGTACTCCCCGGGTGAATTGACATTCGGCTACAATGAGCTTCGTTCAGAATTGTCGAAATAAGTTCTGAATTCCTTGGAACACACAAACGACTTCTGAACCTCAAACAATCGTCATCATCAATTTGAAACTCTAATTCCTTATTCGAAACACATTTAGCCCGTTTTGCAACCAATTCATCATCGACTTCCTGAGCTTCACGAATTTGATGAATCAACAATGGTTTGGCCTTTATTTCTGCTACTAACACATTATCGGATAGAACCGACAAATGTACATTCATCGCTCGTAAAGCAAACAATGATTTACGACTTAAGGCATCCGCAACCACATTAGCCTTTCCCGGGTGATAGTCAATGACAAGCTCATAATCTTTTAACAACTCGAGCCAACGTCTTTGTCGCAGATTCAAATCTCATTGAGTCATCAAATATTTGAGACTTTTGTGATCCGAAAATACATGGCACTTCTCACCAAATAAGTAGTGTCTCCATATTTTCAAAGCGAATACGATGGCAGCTAATTCGAGATCATGGGTTGGATAATTTTTCTCATGTGGCTTCAATTGCCTCGACGCATATGCTACAACTCGACCTTCTTGCATCAATACACAACCCAACCCAAGTAAGGATGCGTCACTGTAAATGACAAACTCTTTGCCTAATTCAGGCTGCACTAGCACTGGAGCTTCAGTCAAGTAAGCTTTTAGTTGATCGAAACTTTTCTGACATTTTTCTGACCATTCGAACTTAACATCTTTCTGAAGTAGCTTCGTCATTGGTGTGGCTATCATTGAGAATCCCTTTACAAACCGTCTGTAGTAACCGGCAAGTCCCAAAAAGCTCCGAACCTCAGTAATATTTCTCGGGGGCTTCCAGTTAAGTATGGCTGAAATTTTGCTCGGATCAACTCGAATACCCGATGCAGATACCACATGACCCAAGAAGCTAACCTCTCTTAACCAGAACTCACACTTACTGAACTTAGCATATAACTGCTTATCCCGTAAAATCTGCAACACTAATCCCAGGTGTTCAGCATGATCGGTTTCATTTCTCGAATAGACCAAAATATCATCGATAAACACAACCACAAACCGATCCAAAAACGGTCTGAAGATCCGATTCATCAAATCCATAAATACCGCAGGGGCATTAGTGAGCCCAAACGGCATCACTAAGAACTCGTAGTAACCGTATCTCGTTCTGAAAGCAGTTTTGGGTATATCCGAATCCCGAATTCGCAACTAATAATAGCCCGATCTCAAATCTATCTTTGAAAACACTGAGGCTCCCTTTAGTTGATCAAACAAATCATCAATACGCGGTAACGGATATTTATTCTTTATTGTCACTTTATTCAGCTGACGATAGTCGATGCACAACCTCATGGTTCCATCCTTCTTTTTCACAAACAATACTGGTGCACCCCAAGGTGAGAAACTTGGTCGAGCGAAACCTCTATCCATCAACTCTTGCAACTGAGCTTTCAATTCCTTTAATTCCGTTGGTTCCATACGATACGGAGCTATCGAAATCGGTGTAGTACCAGGTACAAGTTCGATGCCAAACTCTACCTCCCGAACAGGTGGTAACCCTGGTAATTCTTCGGGAAAAACATCCGGATATTCACAAACCACTGGTACCGACTCAAGTTTCTTTCCTGATTCTTCATTATCAAGTACGTATGCAAGATACGCTTCACACCCCTTTCTCACATATTTTTGAGCTAACATCGAGGATATTATTGTTGGCAATCCATTCAAGACAGTAGATTCAACTCGGATTATCTCATTATTTGCACACTTCAAATCAATAATCTTGCTTTTGCAATTCACAACCGCATCATGCACGGTCAACCAATCCAAACCGAGAATAACATCAAATTCATCAAACGGTAAAAGCATCAAGTTCACCGGAAAACAGGAACCTCGAATTACTAGGGGACATTTCTTACACACCTTATCAACAAGCACATAATGACCCAAGGGATTCGACACTCTAATAACGAACTCAGTAGACTCAACAGGTAAAGTCTTACTAGATGCTAAAGTCTCATATATATAAGAATGAGTAGAACCAGGGTCAATCAATGCAATCACATTAGTATCAAAGAGAGTGAAAGTACCAGTAATAACATCTGGCGAAGAAGCATCCTCGAGTGCACGTATAGCATAAGCTCTAGCAGGAGCACGAGCCTCAGATCTGGTAGTAACATCTCTAGATCCTCTCTGACCGCCACTAGCATTCCCCACATTTTTGGATGGTCTACCTCGAGCAGTAGTAGCACCCGTTTTTCCACTCTGATTTACATTCTGTTCAGATAGTCTCAGGCAATCCTTGATAAAGTGGTCAGCTGATCCGCACTTATAACAGGAGCGATCATGGAATCTACAACTCCCCGAATGCAATTTACCACAATACTGGCACTCTGTTCTGTCTCGACGATCATTTCCAACACTGGCAACCGAAGCGACTAGTGTACTCACAGGGGGTCGATCACGATCTCGTCTAGAAAAGCCCGAAGTGCCTTTAGACCGGCCTGAATCATCTCTAAATTTCTTTGATGACTGTTGAAAGGGCTTTCCCGCAGATCTCTTACGAAACTCCTTTGCTCCCATATCAGCTTTTCTTTTCTCCTTACTGAGCTCTTCGGCTTTGCAAGCTCGCTCGACAAGTACCACAAATTCTCTGATTTCTAAAATGCCAACACACAGTTTTATATCTTCGTTCAGTCCATCTTCGAAACGTTTGCACATTACGGCTTCTGAGGAAATGCATTCTCGAGTGTACCGGCTAAGCCTTACAAACTTTCATTCATAATCAGTAACCGACATGGAACCTTGTTTAAGTTCAAGAAATTCTTTCTGTTTTTGATCAATGAATCTCTGGCTGATATACTTTTTTCGAAACTCGGTTTGGAAAAACTCCCAAGTTACTTGCTCTCTGGGCTCAACAGAAATCAACGTATTCCACCAATAATAGGCAGAATCTCGTAGCAAGGAGATAGTACACTTAAGGCATTCATCAGGTGTGCAAGATAGTTCATCAAGTACCCGAATAGTATTGTCCAACCAAAATTCAGCTTGCTCGGCATCATCGCTGTCTGTAGCCTTAAATTCAGTAGCCCCGTGTTTTCGGATTCTGTCAACTGGAGGCTTATTTAACCTTATCTGGTCAGTTACCAGAGGTATCGCAGGTGCAGGGGTTGTATTGGTCGGGAGTGGGGGTTGTGGAATAGCCGTATTAGTTCGAATGTACTGATTGAACCACTCATTCATTACGCTATAAAAAGCCTGTCTAGCTTCATCATTCAGATTACTAGCAATAGGTTGAGAGTTTGCCGGTGCTGTCCCTTGCGCGGGAGCAGGCGCTACACTCTCAACATCATCAGCTACTGCTCGGTTGGGATCGGGATCCATTACTATAAGTAAACACATTTTTAACTGTCAGAAATCACCACACTATCAATAAACACATAATGGCATGTACAGCTAAACCCGAACGTATTACGGTAGTCCTAGAATCGACTAAACCGTAGCTCTGATACCAATAAAGTTGTGACGCCCCGTACCCGAGACTGTTGCCGGAGTCGAACACGAGGTGTTAACGGACTTAATTCATTTACTTACACAGTTCATTTTAAATTTTCCAGACAAGCTGGCTAACTGCATCACGTTACTTTAAAACTCATATCTCGAGTTCCAAAACTCAAAAACCAATTCCGTAACTTTTTCCTCAAAATAGACTCATATGTCCATCTACAAATGTTTTTATATAATTTTTATTCGAGCCAATTTGTACAGTTTATTAGTTAAAGTCTCCCCAATTTCAAGGTTCGACTACTCTGACCTTCATGCATTACGACTTAGATATCTCCCTTTAAAGAGATTCAATACTTATGCCATTTGTTTCTAATGAAACTAGACTCAAAAAGGAATCTATACATATAAAGCATGACTTCTAATTGTCTCTGGTTAATTTATGGTAAATTTTCAAAATCAGAATAGGGTATCCAGAAAATGCTCTGGCCCTGTTTCACAAAAACTTAAACATCTCATAAAATACGGCTCATATGGTCGTTTTGTTTCTTTCATATGAAAATAGACTCATCAAGATTCGATTACATAATTTATTCACTATTTAACTCCATTCCTACTATTTTTAGTGATTTTTCCAACTTACATCATTGCTGCTGTCAGCATCTATTTTAAGGAAAATTTTACCTATTTCATAATTTTCCATGAATCGAATAGCAAATTGACATACATTATTATCAAGGGTAATCCCGATTAGCCATGACGTACGTAGCGCCAATAGGCCCACGATTGGCCATTCCAATGGCTAGTCATTACCAAACATTTCCACACCACTTAATAACCATATCACAAGACCATAATGTTATACTTCAAAATATACGAGCCATTTTCGCATGGCTATACGAATACACATTACCAAAGGGTACTTAATTAACAACAAGGGTCAGCCCTATTTAATAATTTCACATACTAATGACAAAATTGGAGCATGAAACTTTCACACATGCCTATTTCACATACAATAAACACAAAACTTAATGGTTAATTATTTTTACGACCCGGTTTTGTGGTCCCGAAACCACTTTCCGACTAGGGTCAAATTAGGGCTGCCACAAATTTAATGAGTATGTCAAAGATGAATTTTGTCTAAATCCTGTAACGCTGCCATGCCCGAGACCATCACCGGAGTCGATCTTGAGGGGTTACCGAACATAATTTATCAAATTAAGAACTTCAAATCATTTGTTTCTACATTTACAGCTTTCTAGCTACCCGCGCCACAGTTACAAGAAAAATCATATCTCGAGTTACAAAACTCAAAATCAAGATCCGTAAATTTTTTCTGAATCTAGACTCATATATATATTTACTAATTTTTTTCTAGAATTTTTGGTTGGGAAAATTAGTACATTTTATTAATTAAAGTCTCCCCTATTTCAGGGTTCGACTGCTCTGACCTCTGTGTATTACGAATCATATATCTCTCTATACAGAATTTCAATGACTATGAGGTTTGTTTATCTTAAAACTAGACTCAATAAGGAATCTTTAAATATAACGAAAAACTTATAATTATTTTTGTAAAATTTATTATGAATTTTTAAAGTCAGAACAGGGGATCAAGAAATCACTCTGGCCCTATTTCACAAAAGTTTAAATATTTCATAAAATATAATTTATATGCGTATTTTGTTCAATCCACATGAAAATTGACTCATTAATATTCAATTTCATAACTTACTCATCATTTAGTTCCATTTATACTATTTTTAGTGATTTTTCAAATTCATGTCATTGCTGCAGCAATATTCTGTTTTAAGGCAAGTTTCATCTTTCCATGAATTTTTATGAACTAGATAACCTATTAAACTTCCATGATACCAAACATGATCTAAATTAGCCATCACCATGACTTATCAATATCAAACATTTTCTCAACCAAACATGGCCATATCATAAAATTATTTACACAAAATAGGTATATTGCTATACATGCCATACTTAAGTAGTTGTACAAGCCATTTACTAAGATAAAAGTCCTTTGGATAGTGTGATCGAACTTTCGACCTGTCCCGATTCCTAAGCCGGCTTGTTCAAAACTACAGTGAATGAAAAGGAAGGAGTAAGCATAAATGCTTAGTAAGCTCATATGCAAATAACAAGTAACATAACAATACAATCATACCAAACAACCTTAACATGGTATCACCAAAACATTTATCACATTTCTAAATATCATTCATCATATTACGATCTTATCGTTGTTGTATCTATTTCCAACCCGAGGGTTAAGAACATACCTGTCCAAACTGTCCATTTCACAACACTTACCCAAAATGTCACTTATATCTTAAGTGCTCTTCCATTAAATTAGAAATTTCACCCGTTGAACACATCGGAATATAACTCGGATACATGGATAATTTGCACATAAGTGCCACATATGTAATCAAGAAATCATGTAACCCGCCCCTAAGTGAACTCGGACTCAACTCAACGAGCTCGGGCGTTCGCATCCATAAATTAACTCGGACTCAACTCAACGAGTTCGGACATTTGCATCCATAAGTGAACTCGGACTCAACTCAACGAGTTCGGATGCTCAACCATCCTAGTGACATGTCACTTGTATCCTAATCTATTCCTAAGGTTCAAACGGGCTTTTTCCCTCGATCTCACATTTGCCGTCTTCCATGGAATATCGGAACCGATACTCGGTAGCAATTCATATTTATCAAGTAGTAAACATAATTTGCATATTACTCAACATTAACCACAAAGCATAATATTTCACGATTAAAAATTAGCATATCATATAATTAACATCAATAATTTAAAAATAACAATTATGCTACATTATTTACACGTGAACTTACCTTGGTACCAAAATATAAAGATTTTGCAATTTAGTCCACAATCTTTTCTTTTCCTCGATCGCGACTTGAATCTCGTTTCTCTTGATCTATAATACCAAATTAATCTTATTTAATACATACATTCATCAAAACAACATTTAATACGAACTTTGGAAAATTACACTTTTGCCCCTAAACTTTTGCATAATTACACTTTTGCCCCTAGGCTCGGGAATTAAACTTTATTCCTTATTCTTATGTTTTATAACATGCTGATCACTTTTCCCTTCTATGGCAACATCAAATTCTCACTCTAACATATACTTGTGACTATTAGGTATTTTTGCTGATTAGGCCCTTTTACTCGTTTTCACTCAAAACTGAGTAGCACAAGTTGTCTAACATAATTTAAAACCCCATATTCTATCATAAAACATCAAAATACACAAATTTCACCTATGGGTATTTTTCCAAATATAAACCCTAGGTTGAATTATTGTTAGCATAAGCTTAATCGAGCTTTCGGGATTCCAAAAACGTAAAGAACATTAAAAACGGGGCTTGGAATCACTTACTATGGAGCTTGAAAGTTGAAGAAACCCTAGCTATGGAGAGAGGGAGAATTCGGCAGCAACTAAGGAGGATGATGACCAATTTTGTGTTATTTTTCCCATTTTATTTCATTTAATATCCAAATGACCAAAATGCCCCTCCTTACTAAACTTTCAAAAATTCCTTCCATGTCCTAATTTTGTCCATGAACTTAAAATTGGTCAAATTTCTATTTAATACCTCCTAATTAATATTTCAATCCAATTTCATACTAAAAACTTCTAGAATGCAAATTTTGCAACTTATTCGATTTAGTCCCTACTTTCAATTTAAGCACTTTAGGCATAGAATTTCATCACGAAATTTTTACACAATCATGCAATCATATCATAATCATCAAAATAATTATAAAATAATTATTTCTATCTCAGATTTGTGGTCACAAAACCACTATTTCGATTAAGCCCTAATTCAGGATATTACAACTCTCCCCCCTTTTAAGGATTTTCGTCCTCGAAAATTTTACCGGTAAACAGTGTGGGTATTGGTTTCTCATAGTTTCTTCAGGTTCCCATGTAGTCTCTTCTACTCCATGCTTTTGCCACAACACTTTCACAAGTGCAACACTTTTATTTCTTAGTTGTTTGGCTTCTTGAGCTAAAATCTTAATCGGTTCTTCTTCATAAGTCATATCCGGTCGTAGTTCAGTTTCTGTCGGTGAAATTATATGTGAAGATCCGAACGATACCGACGTAACATAGATACGTGAAACACATCATGAATCTTCTCTAATTCAGGTGGTAACGCTAGCCGATATGCTACCGGTCCAACTTTTTCAATTATTTCATACGGTCCAATAAAACGCGGACTTAACTTGCCCTTTCATCGAAATCTAAGGACTTTCTTCCATGGAGACACTTTTAAAAATACCTTATCACCAACTTGAAACTCCATTTCCTTTCGTTTCAAATCCGCATAAGATTTTTGTCTATCTGAAGCAGCTTTCAAACAATCTCAAATCACTTTCACATTTTCTTCGGTTTCTTTTATTTAATCAACTCCATAAATCTGATTTTCCTTGAGTTCAGTCCAATACAATGGCGTTCGACATTTACGACCATATAATGCTTCATAAGGTGCCATCTTCAAACGTGTCTGATAACTATTATTATAAGCAAATTCTACCAACGGTAAATACTTTTCCCAACTACCTTGAAATTCCAATACACAACATCTGAGCATGTCTTCAAGAATCTGAATTACTCTCTCTGATTGTCCATCAGTTTGTGGATGAAAGGCAGTGCTGAAATTTAACTTTGTACCTAATGCTTCTTGCAACTTTTGCCAAAACCGTGAGGTAAACCTCGGATCTCTATCCGAAATGATTGATAAAAAAATCCCATGAAGTCTAACAATCTCTCAGATATACAATTCAGCCAACTTATTAAGAGAATAATCTGTACGTACCAGAATAAAATGAGCCGATTTAGTCAGTCTGTCAACTATTGCCCAAATGGCATTTTTCTTCCCTGGAGTTAACGGCAACCCTGATATAAAATCCATAGTAATCCGATCCCATTTCCATTCAGGAACCATAATAGGCTGGAGTAATCCCGAAGGTACTTGGTGTTCAGCTTTCACTTGTTAACAAACTAAGCACTTTGATACAAACTCGGAAATATCTCTTTTCATTCCACTCCACCAGTACATTTTCTTCAAGTCATTATACATCTTCGTACTGCCCGGATGAACTGCTAAACAACCATTATGTGCTTCATGCAAAATCTTTTGAATCAATTCATCATTTTTCGGTACACAAATCCAATTTTTAAACATCAAACAACCATCAGAACCGATTCTGAAATCTGATCCCGTATCAGCTTCACATTGTTTTCTTTTGGCTAGCAAATCCTGGTCATTTTTCTGAGCTTCAGAAATCTCTTGAAAAAACATCGGTCTTGCTTTTAACTCTGCTAGAATCGAACCGTCATCTGAAATTTTCAACTGAGTGTTCATAACTCTGAAAGCAAACAAAAACTTTCTGCTTAAAGCATCGGCAACCACATTCGCTTTTCCCGGATGATAATCAATAACAAGCTCATAATCTTTCAATAACTCCAACCATCTACGCTGTCTCAAATTCAAGTCTTTTTGTGACATCAAATATTTAAGACTTTTGTGATCGGTATATACTCGGCACTTTTCACTATACAAATAATGTCGCCAAATCTTCAAAGCAAATACCACAGCAGCCAATTCCAAATCGTGAGTAGGATAATTCCTCTCATGAGGTTTTAACTGCCTCGAAGCATAAGCCACCACTTTTCCCTCTTGCATGAGTACACACCCCAAACCATTTAGAGAAGCATCACTATACACCACAAATTCTTTACCTGATTCGGGTTGTACTAACACTGGAGCTTCAGTTAATAACTTTTTCTATTCTTCGAAATTCTGTTGACATTCTTCCGTCCATTCAAATTTAACATCCTTTCGGAGTAGTCTAGTCATAGGAGCAGCAATTATAGAAAATCCATTTACAAACCGCCGATAATACCCAGCTAGCCCCAAGAAACTTCTAACTTCAGTTACGTTTTTCGGTGGTTTCCAATCAACAATGGCTGAAATTTTACTAGGATCAACCCGTATACCATCACCTGAAACAATATGACCCAAAAATCCAACTTCCCGGAGCCAAAATTCACTTTTACTAAACTTAGCATACAGCTGTTTATCTCTCAAAGTTTGCAAAACTATCCTCAAATGCTCAGCATGCTCTGTCTCATCTTTTGAATAAATTAAAATATCATCTATAAACATCACAACAAATCTGTCCAAGTATGGCTGAAATATGCGATTCATTAAATCCATAAACACAGCAGGAGCATTTGTCAACCCGAATGGCATAACTAAAAATTCATAATGACCGTACCTTGTTCTAAAAGCAGTTTTAGGCACATCTGACTCTTTTACTCGCAGCTGATAATATCCAGATCTTAAGTCAATCTTTGAAAACCATGTCGCTCCCTTTAGCTGATCAAACAAATCATCAATTCTCGAAAATGGATACTTGTTTTTGATTGTCACCTTGTTTAACTGCCGATAATCAACACATAATCTCATAAAACCATCTTTCTTTTTCACAAATAACACGGGAGCACCCCAAGGTGAAAAACTCGGTCTCACAAAGCCCTTATCAGTCAACTCTTGCAACTGCGACTTTAATTCTTTCAACTCTGTTGGTGCCATTCTATATGGGGCAATCGAGATCGGAGCTGTTCCCGGTATCAAATCATTACCAAATTCTACTTCCCTGACTGGAGGCAAACCCGGTAATTCTTCTGGAAATACATCCGCAAATTCACACACAACCGGCACTGATTCAACTTTCTTTTCAACTTCTTTTGTATTAATTACATACGCCAAATAAGCTTCATAACCCTTTCTCAAATATCTCTGAGCCGACATCGAAGAAATCACACTAGACAATGCCTCTGATTTATCTGATTCAACCTGCAGAGTTTCACCGTTTTAACACTTTAATTCTATAACCTTTTCTTTGCAATTTACTATAGCATCATGCAATGTCAACCAATCCATACCCAAAATAACATCAAATTCATCAAACGGCAACAACATCAAGTCGGCCGGAAAGTAATGACCCCGAATCATTAAAGGGCATTTCTTGCTTACTTTATCAACTATCACGCATTTGCCTAACGGGTTCGACACTCTAATCATAAATTCTGTGGTCTCAACAGGTATATTCATACTAGACACCAGTTTCATGCATACATATGAATGAGTAGAACCAGGATCAATCAAAGCAATAACATTAATATCATAAAGAGAAAATGTACTGGTAATCACATCAGGTGAGGAAGCATCTTCACGCGCTTTAATAGCATAAGTTCTAGCCGGAGCTCTTCTTTCAGATCTAACTGCTGCATCTCTGGCTACATTCTTACTGCTTGTTTCACTTTCAGCTTTTCTCGGATACCTTCCCCTCGAGTCTGCACCACTAGCTTTTACACTCTGAAATTTTTCTTTCTCAGCTCTCTCTGGGCAGTCTCTAATAAAATGATCCGGAGAACCACATCGAAAACATTCATTTACTCTGCACGGACCAAAATGATTTCTACCACACCGTTGGCACTCGGGTTTAACAAATCTCGAGTTCCCTACACTGGCTGCAGAAGTATTCTGAGATTTAGGACCCACATTCTGCTTCTTAAAATTTCCATATGATTGCCCAGCTGAAACTTGGGAACGAGGATTCATATTTCTTGACTTTCCGGGTTGCTGTGAAGGTGCCTTACTCATTGGCCTTTTCTTCCAATTTCGTGTCTCAGCCTCTACCTTTCTCTTCTCTTTAAGTAGTTCTTCAGCCTTGCAAGCTCGATCAACCAGTACTACCATTTCTTTCAGTTCAAGGATCCCGACAAATACCTTAATGTCTTCGTTGAGCCCGTCTTCAAATCGTCGGCACATCTTGGCTTCTGTAGGAACATATTCCCTGGCATACTTACTCAATCGAACAAACTCTCTTTCATATTCTGAGACTGTCATATTACCTTGCTTCAGCTCAAGAAACTCTTTACATTTCTGATCAATAAATCTTTCACTAATATATTTCTTCCGAAACTCTTCTTGAAAGAATTCCCAGGTTACCCTCTCTTTCGGTACCACCGAAATCAAAGTCTTCCACCAATTATAGGCTGAATCTCTCAACAAAGATGTAGCACATTTCAAACATTCTTCAGGTGTACAAGATAATTCATCAAATACCCGGATAGAATTTTCAAGCCAGAACTCTGCTTTCTCTACATCATCATCAATATTTGCTCTAAATTCTTCAGCCCTTGTTTACGAATTCTATCAACGGGGGTTCTGTTAAATTTTATCATATCCACTCCTTGAGGCATCGGAGGCATAGGTTGAGGAATTGGGGGAGGTGGGGGAGGTCGTACATTTGGGTTCGTACGAACGAACTCAGTGTACCATGCACTCATCATTTGGAGAAAGGCTTCTCGATCCCTTTCTCATCCTCCCTGACTAAACATGCTCTGATACCATTAAATCTAACGCTCCCACACCCGAGACCATCGCCGGAGTCGAGCTTGAGGGGTTACCGAACATAATTTATCAAATTAAGAACTTCAAATCATTTGTTTCTACATTCACAGCTTTCTAGCTACCCGCGCCACAGTTACAAGAAAAATCATATCTCAAGTTACGAAACTTGAAATCAAGATCCGTAAATTTTCCCTGAATCTAGACTCATATATCTATTTACTAATTTTTTTATAGAATTTTTGGTAGGGCCAATTAGTACAGTTTATTAATTAAATTCTCCCCTGTTTTAGGGTTCAACTGCTCTAACCTCTGTGTATTTCGAATCAGATATCTCTCTATACAGAATTTCAATGACTATTAGGTTTGTTTATATTAAAACTAGACTCAATAAGGAATCTGTACATATAAATAAAAACTTATAATTATTTTTATAAAATTTAGTACGAATTTTTAAAGTCAGAACAGGGGATCTAGAAATCACTCTGGCCTTGTTTCACAAAAGTTTAAATATCTCATAAAATATAATTTATATGCATGTTTTGCTCAATCCACATGAAAATAGACTCATTAAGATTCAATTTCATACTTACTCATCATTTAGTTCCATTTATACTATTTTTAGCGATTTTTTAAATTCATGTCATTGCTGCAGCAATATTCTATTTTAAGGCAAGTTTCATCTTTCCATGAATTTTTATGAACTAGATAACCTATTAAACTTCCATGATACCAAACATGATCTAAATTAGCCATCACCATGACTTATCAATATCAAACATTTTCTCCACCAAACATGGCCATATCATAAAATTATTTACACAAAATAGGTATATTGCTATACATGCCATACTTAAGTAGTTGTACAAGCCATTTACTAAGATAAAAGTCCTTTGGATAGTGTGATCGAACTTTCGACCTGCCCCGATTCCTGAGCCGGCTTGTTCAAAACTACAGTGAATGAAAAGGAAGGACTAAGCATAAATGCTTAGTAAGTTCATATGCAAATAACAAGTAACATAACAATACAATCATACCAAACAACCTTAACATGGTATCACCAAAACATTTATCACATTTCTAAATATCATTCATCATCTTACGATCTTATCGTTGTTGTATCTATTTCCAACCCGAGGGTTAAGAACATACCTGTCCAAAGTGTCCATTTCACAACACTTACCCAAAATGTCACTTATATCTTAAGTGCTCTTCCATTAAATTAGAAATTTCACCCGTTGAACACATCGGAATATAACTCGGATACATGGATAATTTGCACATAAGTGCCACATATGTAATCAAGAAATCATGTAACCCGCCCCTAAGTGAACTCGGACTCAACTCAACGAGCTCGGGCGTTCGCATCCATAAATGAATTCGGACTCAACTCAACGAGTTCGGATGCCTAGTTACATCTCACGAACTCGGACTCAACTCAACGAGTTCGGACATTTGCATCCATAAGTGAACTCGGACTCAACTCAACGAGTTCGGATGCTCAACCATCCTAGTGACATGTCACTTGTATCCTAATCTATTCCTAAGTTCAAACGGGCTTTTTCCCTCGATCTCACATTTGCCATCTTCCATGGAATATCGGAACTGATACTCGGTAGCAATTCATATTTATCAAGTAGTAAACATAATTTGCATATTACTTAACATTAACCACAAAGCATAATATTTCACGATTAAAAATCAGCATATCATATAATTAACATCAATAATTTAAAAATAACAATTATGCTACATTATTACACGTGAACTTACCTTGGTACCAAAATATAAAGATTTTGCAATTTAGTCCACAATCTTTTCTTTTCCTCGATCGCGGCTTGAATCTCGTTTCTCTTGATCTATAATACCAAATTAATCTTATTTAATACATACATTCATCAAAACAACATTTAATACGAACTTTGGAAAATTACACTTTTGCCCCTAAACTTTTACATAATTACACTTTTGCCCCTAGGCTCGGGAATTAAACTTTATTCCTTATTCTTATGTTTTATAACATGCTGATCACTTTTCCCTTCTACGGCAACATCAAATTCTCACTCTAACATATACTTGTGACTATTAGGTATTTTTACCGATTAAGCCCTTTTACTCGTTTTCACTCAAAATCGAGTCGCACAAGTTTTCTAACATAATTTAAAACCCCAAATTCTATCATAAAACATCAAAATACACAAATTACACCTATGGGTATTTTTCCAAATATAAACCCTAGGTTGAATTATTGCTGGCATAAGCTTAATAGAGCTTCCGGGATTCTAAAAACGTAAAGAACATTAAAAACGGGGCTTGGAATCACTTACTATGGAGCTTGAAAGTTGAAGAAACCCTAGCTATGGAGAGAGGGAGAATTCGGCAGCAACTAAGGAGGATGATGACCAATTTTGTGTTATTTTTCCCATTTTATTTCATTTAATATCCAAATGACCAAAATGCCCCTCCTTACTAAACTTTTAAAAATTCCTTCCATGTCCTAATTTTGTCCATGAACTTAAAATTGGTCAAATTGCTATTTAATACCTCCTAATTAATATTTCAATGCAATTTCATACTAAAAACTTCTAGAATGCAAATTTTGCAACTTATTCGATTTAGTCCCTACTTTCAATTTAAGCACTTTAGGCATAGAATTTCATCACGAAATTTTCACACAATCATGCAATCATATCATAATCATCAAAATAATTATAAAATAATTATTTCTATCTCGTATTTGTGGTCACGAAACCACTATTCCGATTAAGCCCTAATTCAAGATATTACAAATCTAATTCAAGATGACTTAAGTATGTACGAAAAACTCATACGTGATGAGTTTGTTATGTGATGAACCCTCAGTAAGGTTATGATTGAGTAAGTTATGATTATAAGATCTTAATAATATTTATGCCAATTATCATCATGTTAATTTATGTTAAATGTTGGTTTATGATGCCTATTATTTGCATGGGAACTTACTAAGCTATATAGCTTATTCCCTTTTTCTTTCCCTTGTCTTATAATGTCACTAAGCTAGCTCGGAGATCGGAGATAGTCAGAGATCCACGCACACTATCAACTGATTATTTTGGGTACCGATGAATTTGACATTTTGTCTTATGGCATGTATAGGGACTTGGTTATTTTGTTATGTGTCATAATTGAATTGGCCTAATGTGTTGGCCTATATTGGTTGATAATTTATTTTTTAAATGGCCATTTGGAATTGGCTAATATTGGTCTAAGTATATATGCATATGATGATGTTTTCAAGGATGTGGAAATTTGCATTTTTTAAGTTGATAAGTATGTGATGTTCGTATGTGGTAAATGGTAGCATGTGAATAATGTGTGGATGTCTTAATTGTGGCTCAAATTGGGTGACTGTAATTGCTTGGATTGGTGTTATATTTTGTTGTGTAGGTGTGTGAAAAAAGGTGACAAAATGGCTTGGTAAATAGCATTGTTTTTGTCCACACAGGTGTGTGACTAGGCTATGTGCGACACATGGCTTGCCCCATGAGCATGTGTTCCAGCTGTGTGTCCCCTAACCTTAATTGTTGCAAAACAGAATGCTCAGAATTGAGCACACAGGCAGAGACGCAAGCGTGTGTCTCAGCCGTGTGGATGACACTATCTCAGGCAAGGGCGTGTGACTTGCCCATGTGTCTTCAATTTATTCTTGGGTGACAAATAGAGAGTTACACGAGTTAGGGACACGGGCGTGTGTGACCACACGGCCTGCCCACACGGACGTGTCCCAAGCCACATGGGCGTATGGCTCTTAAAACATGAAAAATTTTCTAAGTGTTGTGAAATCTTCTAAAGTTCTCGATTCAGTCCCGAACCACTCCCAATGCATGTTATGGGCCTTGTAGGTTCGTTTCAGGGACGATATGAATGTATTTGAAAAGTTTTAAATTCAGATGGAAATTTACGCCTCTATTGTGTATGATTGCTTGCGTACAAGTTTGGTAATGCCTCATACCCTATTTCAGCATTGGATATGGGTAAGGGGCATTATATTTAATGGTATCAGAGCTACAGTTTAGTCGATTCTTAGACTAACGTAGTATGTGTAAGTGTCTAGCTATACATGCCATAAATGAACTGCGATAGTGTGATGACTCTTGATAATTTTAAATTGTTTTTTCATATAGTAAATGGATCTCAATCTAGCTGAGGTTGATGACGTTAAAAGTAATGTGCCGGCTCCCGCTCAAGGGGTAGTGTCGTCTGATAGTAGACCCCCAACGGCTGGTCAGGGAGAAGTGGGTAGGGAAGTCTTTCTCCACATAATGAATGAGTGGTATACAGAGTTTGTTCAAACAAACCCGAATGCCCAACCTTTTCCACCCCCACCTATTCCTTGACCGGTATCCGTAACTCCACGATGTATAGAATTTGTAAGAATGAATAAGCTCCCGGTTGATAAGATCCGATAGCATGGGGCTGAAGGTTTCAAAGCTAATGTGGATGATGATCCCAATAGAGCCGAGTTTTGGCTCGAGAACTCCATCAAGGTATTTGATGAGTTGTCCTAGACATTGGATAAGTGTTTAATGTGTGTCATCTCACTTCTAAGAGATTCTGCATATCATTGGTGGAATACACTGGAATCGGTACCAAGAGAGAGGGTTACGTGGGAATTTTTTCAAGAGGAGTTCTAAAAGAAATATATTAGTCAACGATTCATCGATTAGAAATGTAAAGAATTTTTTGAGCTGAAATAGGGTCGAATGTCGGTAATAGAATATGAGCGAGAGTTTGTCAAATTTAGCAAATATGCTCGAGAGTGTATTTCCACCGAGGCTATCATGTGCAAGAGATTTGAGGATGGATTGAATAAGGATATTCGTGTGTTAGTTGGGATCTTAGAACTGGAAGAATTTGTGGTATTGGTTGCGAGCCTGTAAGGCCAAATAGTTGAATAAAGAAAAGAGGAAAGCTGATTGTGAAGCTAAAGATTCGAGGAAAAGACCGATGGGTAAGTCATTTCCATCTCATTCAAAGAAATCTAAAGAAATGTATTCTTGTTCAAATGTATCAGTTGGGTATTCTCACAGAGACCGCGGGAAGCAATACTCGAGTTTTAAATCTCAAGCCACTTCAATAGCAAGTGTGGGTAATGTAAAGCCTAACAGACCTGAATGTCAGCATTGTGGAAGAAGACATCTCGACAAGTGTAGGATGAATGACCGGGCTTGTTTCAAGTGTGGTTCTTAAGAGCATTTTATCTGAGATTGCACCGAAATAGCTGAGAAAGAAAAATTTCAGAGTGTAAGGCCGAGTAATACTACTAATAGGGGTAAGCCACCGAGGATTACCGGAAATAGAGCTAATAGTAAAGGTGTGATGAAAGATATAGCTGTGAGATCTGAAGCTCGAGCACCTGCTAGAGCCTATGCCATCTATGCTCGCGAAGAAGCGACATCTCCCGATGTTATCAAGGTACTTTTTCTCTCTATAATACTAATGTAGTTGCATTGATTGACCCTGGATCGACTCATTCTTATGTTTGTGTGAAATTGGTATCTAGTAAGAGCTTGCCTGTTAAGTTTACTGAATTTGTGATTAGAGTGTCAAACCCTTTAGGCAAACATGTATTAGTTGATAGAGTTTGCAAGAATTGTCCCTTGATGATTCGAGGTCACTGTTTCTGGCTGATTTAATGTTGGTTCCATTTGATGAATTCGATGTTATTTTTGGTATGGATTGGTTGATAGTGCATGATGCCATAGTGAATTGTAAAAGAAAGATTATTGAACTAAAATGTGAAAATAGTAAAACTTTTCGGATTGATTCAGATGAGTCAGATGAGTTACCTGTTGTGATTTCTTCGATGCCTGCTCCAAAAATATGTAAGGAAAGGTTGTGAAGCTTATCTTGCTTATGTGTTGAATACAAAAGTGTCTGAATTGAAGATTGAGTCAGTGCCGATAGTTTGTGAATATCCGGATGTCTTTCCAGAAGAGTGGCCTGGGTTACCACTAGTTAGAGAAGTCAGTTTGGTATTGATTTAGTACCAGGGAACTCACTAATATCTATTGCTCCGTATAGGATGGCCCTGACTGTGACACCCCTAAACAACACTGCTCCACTAGACCAGAGTTGCTCAGTCACCGACCCTCGGCCCCCAGATCTAGAATTGGGTCCAGCAACCCGCTTCAATATCCTCAGCATGGCTTGGGACAGTGCGTCATCCCCAGCCAAACGACTATGAGACCCCGTCTCAGTGGCAGGTGACACTAGTGTCTCACTAGTGTCCAGATTCAGCATGCTGCCCAGATATGAGGACTCACTTGAGCCCCCCTACAGCCTCTACCTCGGCCTTGAGTACCACTTCCTCGGATACCTCGTGCGCTCATTGTCTAATTCGGGTTTATCTAAATTAAGAACTTTATGCATCAGCTCAATATTTATTAAAAAATATTTTATGCAAAATTTATAGAAGTTCAAGAGCTATTTTCAGAAGTTTTAATTCTTTAACTATCTCAATACAGTCTCAGTAAGTACTATCTATAATGTTTCAAAATAGTTTAACCAAGTACAAAAATACTTACAGGATCAGCACCGGAGACTCGATGTACCATATACTAACCAATGCTTAAAATCTTTTGAAAACCAATTCTTTAAAACCAAATTTTCCAACCCAAAATTCACAGCCAAGTTTTACAACCTGACTCTGATACCGCTAAATGTAACATCTCAATCACAGTAACTGAACATGTTTACAGAAGTAACAAGTAAATCATGCTTAACATGCTTTCATAAACAGATAACAGGTGAACAAAATAAGCATGCTCATAACAGTACCTCAGTATAACAAAACACATAGTTTTAGGGTTTAGTAAGCCTTTACTAACCTTACAGTAGGTCCACAATCGATTAGGACGACCTGTGCAACCCTACAGAAAATTTCAATACAATGGGCCCACATGCCCGTGTGGGTTGACCGTGTAGGCCCACACGTCCATGTGGCCCACAAGTCTAGATTGGCCTAGCCCAGTTATCACACGCCTGTGTAGCATACCCGTGTGGGCCTACACGCTTGTGTGGCCTACACGCCCACGGCCTGGCCTTCATCGATCACACGGCTGTGTCATCGTACACGGCCTACCATACGGCCTACCACACGGTCGTGTGGCGTCGAAAGTAGGGTTTTTCAACTTTCACCGAACCTCATTTTTTTGCATTTCGAGTATACACCTAGTTCATTTTCGTAACTAACACAATCCCGAGACTTTTAAAACCTAGAAATTGACATTTTAAAGCCCAAATTAATAACACTTACGAAATCACAACCAAAATTAATTCACAATCGAAGCCTTATGCCATTAATCAGCACTCGCGAAAACTTACCGCTATCGAACAGAACCCCAAACACTTAAATCGTTGCAGGAATCCTAGCCGAATCATACCCTTCGCCTAAATCTAGAGTAACAAAACAAACTCTTCATCAATCACTAAGTCTAATAACATTAAAACTTATAAAAAACAAGACTTACCGAACGAACACAACCCAACATTACACAAAAAGAACGATACGGATTTAGAAAACAAATTGAAAAGAAAAGAAATGGAGAAGGGGGAGACAGAATTTCGGTAGTGAGGAGAAGAGAAAGAACGTCAGTTATTTTTCCTGGAAATAATTTTGAAAAAGGAATAAAACCGAATTATCCCCAAATCCCTTAATTCACTCCACTACCCCACTACTGATAACTTTCTCAAAATTCTTGTTTGACTAAAACTCTCTCGGTCAAATGAGTAAAAATAAACTCCCACGCTCGCTCAGGGATTCGAATACAGAACCTCCACACTACACAAAGATTCCTTTATCACTCGAACCGGCAGGCTCATTCTGATATGGTTTTACAAATAATTAATATAAGCTCACTGACCAGAGATAAGGCTTTATTCCAAAAAGAACAAAATTTGCTAAAGGTAGAGCTTGAACTCAAGACCTCTCAGACACTCCCAGAACACTTAACCATTGAAGCAGATACACAATTGTGTCAAAATTTTATAGAAGCAGACATAAGAAATTTGGGGCGTTACAAAGGATGTATATGCTAAAATTTAGAAATTTATGGTAGAAAATAAAAGGTTGTTTATAGATAAACAACTTTTACGAAGTGATTTTTTATGGAAAATGCTTTAGGGACTAAGATGTAAACTTGAGAAATTAAAGAAAAATTTTGAATTTTTTTATGAACATAAGTGTTGTAAATTTTGTAATGGGATTTTGGTTAGGCTTGGAATAGGGAGTAAATTGCACACGTTTCATTTTCCGAGCCTAAGGACGAAATCAAAATTTATAAAATTGTAAAGGGCAAAATGGTAATTTTTCCTAGGGCGTAAATTGAGTCCATTTAAATATGAAATGTGTGAAATTGATGGTTAAACTCATTTATATAGATTCGGACAACACTAATTCCAGGT